>NC_056035.1:28473207-28578414 GCF_004379255.2 Salvia splendens
AGCATGATTTTACGTCACTCTTGTTTACAAATACATCACTCTTATTCTGATTTTACTTCACTCTTGTTTACAAAACACATCACTCTTACTGTGATTTTACTTCACTCTTGTTTACAAAACACATCACTCTTATTCTGATTTTACTTCACTCTTGTTAACAAAACACATCACTCTTAGTTTGATTTTACTTCACTCTTGTTTACAAAACACATCACTCTTAGTCTGATTTTACTTCACTCTTGTTTACAAAACACATCACTCTTAGTCTGATTTTTACTTCACTTGATTAACGAAGAGGTGGCAGCCGAGTCGTGGTTGGATGAACTAGGTTTTTTGAGCTTGCCGTTTTTCAATAGCTTCATTTTTTCCATGAGAGCGTAGGATCTGAGCGGGAGATCATCGAGAGCTGCTTGAATCGAAAGCCACCGCAACCGTCGTCTTCATCATCACCGACGGAGAACGAGAGGGTCGTGATCGGTTTTTGTTTGGATTGCTGAAAACTGCGAATGCTTTTGAATACAATGGAGAATAAGATCTGTACATTCCGAGCTACTCGTAATTGATAGATACTCTGTATTATGTTGGAGAGGCTTTTAAGCTATTTTCTGGATTGAATGGAAAACAGACCTGCAATTAGTTATAGAGAGAAAAGCAAAGTAACGCCGTTGATTTCATCAGAGCTTTATCAACACATGGACCTCCTCCTCCCCCCCCCCACCTCATTTCCTCCACCATTTCCATTCGTCACTCTCTTTAATAACTCCAACTCTCAACTATGGTTAAAAATCAAATCTTTGAATTTCACCATGAATGAAGCTCGCACAAGTGTCGTGGCTGCCCGCACCATCCTTGCTAAATTTAGAACATTTCCTCCCTTTATAAGATCCCCACCTCTCCTTCACCATTATATTCCCTCTCTCTACAAAACCGAAAAAGGAGAGAGATTTAATTTTCATGGAGAGAAACGGCAATGCGGCTAAGGAAGGAAGCAGAGAGATTTCCTAAAATACCCCAATACAGTTTTTATTAACTAAAAATGTTTACTTATTTTGGTCATTGGATTAAGATAATGAGTGGCTGAGATTTGTTCTCTAGTTATACACTTAAAATTAGTTATATCTTGATCACTACCCTATATATATATATATATATATAGTAGGATCGAGTACAAATTAGTAAATTAATGTTAATTAGGAGCAACTTACCAAATAATCAAACATTGTATGAGTATTCTCAACCGAGTCTGCCCTACTTGCAAAATGTAATGTTACTAATATTGTAATTTTATTTTTTAGATATTATTTAAAATTATATATTTTTTTAAATAATAATTATTTAATTTTTTTACTATATGTTTTGTAGTATTTTATAGCTTCGTCCCCACGAATTCTATTTTCTGGGTCCGTTGTTAGTTCTCAAACTTGCTATGGTATGAGAGAGACCAAGTTAACTTTCCTACCCTGACATCTAAATGAAAATGTTCGAATACGAGCATAATTAGGAGAATTGATGCAAGTTCAGGGTGCAGGAACAATAAAATTTTCCTTAGAATTTATAAGTGTTTACATGTTTCATCGATATCTGATCATAATTTGTTTTCATCAACCATATCAGTAAGTAGTTAAATTGAGTACTTTTTATATCCCATAAAAATAATCTTCTTTTTTCATTTTGGTATGTCACACAAAAATAATTCACTTCCATATCTAGTAAGTTTTTTTCTCTTATGAGGTGAGCTTCATTCTCCACTAACATACTTTAGTCACTTTTTCTTTCCATCTCTTTCATGCTTTATCAATTTAGCATTAAAACTTGTGTTAGGACAAATGAAGTATTATTGTGAAGCATTACCACTTTTGTCTCTTACAAATATAATGATGAGATTGCAAAACACCTTTCCAAAACACTTGAGTTTATTGCTTTAGTCAATATATCGGTCAATTAATCCTCCAAGTGGATGAAAGATAACTCCACAATACCGACCTCAATCTTCTCTTTTATGAAGTGTATATATACTTCGACTTTTAGATAACTCCACAATACCGACCTCAATCTTCTCTTTTATGAAGTGTATATATACTTCGACTTTTCAGCCAAACTCTGAATGGCTAAGTTGCCATTGAATACATTAACTTCTTTCCACATTTCTCCGGACTACACATTTTAGGTGGAACTCCTCGAGTACTTCTACGGCACCATCGATCATTAAATAATCCAACTAATTCAGATTTAACAGAATGAGGAGTTCCATGACTGGTTACCTCAGCTATCAAAGGCCGTGGAGACACTTTGAACCGAAAAAGATCAATAAGAAGAGGCCTGAAACGAAACATCGCGTCTCTTCACGAAGCATTGCGTCTCTTCCATTTCTTAACTGATTTTAACAATTATTAAGGAGTTTCAAAAATTACAAATCAGTCCTTCGACTATCAGAAATTATATTTTCGGATGAATTTTCTACACAGCTCGATCCCAGCCAGGGGCTGCCACCCCTTGGCGCAACTCGGGGGCACTGCCCCTCGAACCCCGTCTAATCATAATGAATTCAAACAAGCGTGCACTCCGCACTTCCAAACTTATATGATGTCTCATTATGATAATATTGATCAATCAAGTTAATCCAATTACACTAAAATAACCAACAATCCTCCCATATTTTAGTGCAATCCTTGATTAACTAAAACAAGTCACCTCAAAATTCAAACTTTTGCATAAATGAAATATCGTGACGATTGAATTGCACCTTAGTACATTACACATTCCATACATTCGAATACCCAGGGTGTCTCTAAGGATTGAACCCTGGGAACTCACAGTGAATACACGAAGATAATGTACACAAAAGTTTACATACGAATATGTTCTATCTTGACACTATATTTACTAGACTATGTCCTTATCCTTCATAAACATGTCGAAACCAAGTCCTAGTTTCTTGAAGCAGCTAATCTTCATGCTTATATAGGTAGTTCTTTTATTCTTGCACCTACATATGCAATTTTTCAAAAGAACTATTTAGAATATATACATTCAACCTTCTTAACTTGTAGGTCTGAACACATACCTTGGGATGATTCTTCAATGTGTTCCAATCTCCAAATATTAAGTCTTCCACATTGAATTCAGCATCTAGTTTCATACTAAATGGGAATTGGGTATCTTAATATCAGAGATTTGTAGTGGACTTTAATCTCATCCCTATAGCCGACTTGTGCACAAGATCTCTACTTAACCCTTTGGTTAAATGATCGGCTAAATTATTATGAGTTCTCACAAACTCCACAGATATCACACCATCCGTAATAAGTTCACGAATCATGCTATGTCTAACACCTAAGTGTCTTGACTTTCCATTATACACTTGACTATATGACTTAGCCAAGGTAGCTGCACTATCACATCTGATAGATAAAGGTGAAATCGGTTTAGGCCATAATGGAATTTCATAAATTAAATTTCTTAGCCATTCAACCTCTTTACCAGCTGCTGCTAATGCCACAAACTCTGATTCCATTGTTGAATTAGTGATACAAGTTTGTTTCTTTGATGCCCAACATATTGCACCACCTACAAGACGGAATACCCAACCACTTGTGGAAGAATGATCTTCCATATTGGTAATCCAACTTGCATCCGAATAACCTTCAAGAACAAAAGGAAATCCAGAATAAGACAAACTATAATCCATGGTTTCTTTTAAGTATCTAAATACTCGATTCATTGCTTGCCAATGGATTAAACTTGGATTGTGAGTATATCGACTCAATTTTCCAACTGCAAAGGCTATATTGGGTCTAGTACTAATCATAGCATACATGAGTGATCCAATAGCCTTTGAATATTCAAGTTGATTCACCACAACTCCTTTATTAGGCACGAGTTTTGCACTAGGATCAAAAGGAGTCTTAATTGGAGAACAATCTTTGAAATTAAAATTTTCCAACACCTTCTCAATATAATGTGATTGAAAAATGGAAATTCCTTGTTCTCCATGTGTGATCTTAATTCCAAGAATCACATCAGCCTTCCCCATGTCTTTCATCTCAAACTTAGATGACAAAAATTCATTTGTTTTATCAACTTGATCTTGGTCAGTACCAAAGATCAACATGTCATCTACATATAGGCAAATGATCACCTCATTACCAGTAGTATCAAATTTACTATATATACACTTGTCTGCTTGGTTTAATACAAAACCATTAGACAACACCACGTCTTCAAACTTTTGATGCCATTGCTTTGGGGCTTGCTTTAGTCCATAAAGAGATTTTACCAATTTACATACCTTATGTTCATTACCAGGCATGACAAAGCCTTATGGTTGTTTCATGTAAATCTCTTCATCTAATTCACTATTTAAAAAGGCAGTCTTAACATCCATTTGGTGAATTATAAGATTATGTATAGCAACAAGTGCTAACAATAATCTAATGGTGGAAATCCTAGCAACAGGAGCATAGGTGTCAAAGAAATCAATTCCTTCCTTTTGTCTAAATCCTTGGATAACCAATCTGACTTTATATTTGTCTATGCTTCTATCCACCTTCATCTTCGTTTTGAAGATCCATTTACTATCCAAAGGTTCACACCCAGGTGGTAAATCAGTCAGTTTCCAAGTATTATTTTGGATTATAGAATCCATCTCATCTTGGATTGCCTCTTTCCAAAATGCAGCATCCCTCGATGTCATAACTTCATTGTAAGTCCTTGGATCATCACCAATATTAAAACAATATTGATATTGAAAGTTAATTTCATTCCTTGATCCTTCTACCAAGTACAATTGGAAATCATCACCAAAAGACTTAGATTTTCTTGCTCTACTACTCCTCCTAGCCTCGGGAGGTATATTAGTCACTTTGTTAGTCACATCACGGTTACTAGAGCTTGCAATCATGCCTCCAGGTTTAGGTAAAGACGTGAATCTATCATCATTGCCAAAATTAGCATCTCTTGACTCAATAATAGAGTGCACGGATACGTAGTTATTAGGTTCTATGACACAGAACCTATAGCAGACAGAATTTTCAGGATAGCCAGGAAATACACAATCTATACCTCTTTGACCTATGGTTTTTATTTTGGGGTCAGTTAGTCTTACCACAACCCGACAACCCCAAACTCTAAGATAACTCAGTTTTGGTGGTTTCTTATGCCAAAGTTCATAAGGGGTTATCTTGTTCCTTTTATTAGGAACTCTGTTCAATAAATAACAGGCTGTTAACATAGCCTCACCCCAAAATCCTTCACTTAGGCCAGAATAACACAACATTGAATTAACCATTTCTTTCAATATTCTATTCTTTCTTTCCGCTACACCATTTTCCTGTGGTGTATATGGAGCAGTGGTCTGATGTACTATTCAGGTAGATTCGAAATATACTGGATCATAATACTCACATCCCCTATCAGTGCGAAGAACTTTAATCTTCACACCATGATGGAGCTCTACACTTTCTTTGAAGATTTTAAATTTATCAAGAGCTTCATCTTTTGAATGGCACAGATAGACATGGCAATATCTAGAAGCATCATCAATAAAAGTAACTACATACTTTTTATTACCAAGTGATGGAGTCGAATGAAAATCACACAAATCACTGTGTATAAGTTCTAATACATTAGTATCTTTACTGATATTTTTATTGAAAGGTTGTCTAGTAATCTTAGTTAACATGCAAGTTTTACACCTTTCAACATTCAACTCAAAAGCTGGTATTAAACTCATTTTCGACATATCTTTCAATCTCTTGTAATGTACATGTCCTAATCTAGCATGCCACAATTCTGATTTACTAACATGATTACTAGAACTAGTAGAAGTCATGCAAACAGAATTATTAACAAAAGAAACATTTAGATTCAACTTAAACATACCACATAGATAACCGAATTCAATAAAAGTACCATGTCTTGACAGAATGTATTTGTCACTTTATAAAACTTGTTTATAGCCACAATTATTTAATACAATACCAGAAACTAAGTTTTTACAAATACCAGGTACATACACAACATTTTTTAAAACTAAAGAGTTTCCAGAAGTAAATACTAGGCTAACAGTTCCTATTCTTTTGATTGGTTCAGTTGCAACATTGCCCATCTTCAATGAAGATCCATCTTCAATTGGTTTGAAATCCTTGAACACATGACATGTTGCACCCGAATCAACCCACCACGAAAGATCATCATCCTGCACATAGAGTGCTTCAGAGATTATTAATGCATAATAATTCTCAACAGAATGATCATTAGGTACAGAAAATGAACCTGATTGTTTTCCAGGATCCTTGGATCCACTTGTGCCAGCCTCGTTCTTTCCTTTACCTCCACCGTTTCCAGACTTACAATCCCTCTTGACGTGTCCGGATTTACCGCACTTCCAGCACATCAGTTTAGGCTTCTTATTCCCAGCATTACTGTTGTTTCCTTGAAACTTTCGTTTCCCTTGAAATAATCGTTTCTCTTTACCAGTCTTGGAGGATTCACCCTCTTCCACCATGTTCACAGAAGAACCAACCATTGTTTTACCATTACCGACAGAGCCTTTTTTCCATATCACGTATGGACTATTCGATTTGGAAGTCACTTCCAAGTTCAACCAGATTCAACTCCTCCTTCTTATGTTTCAGATTATTTTTAAAATCCTTTCAGGAGGGTGGCAGCTTATCGATAATACTAGAAACAGAAATGGATTCATCCATTTTCATATCATATTGGGAAAACTGTCCCAATATCCTCAACAATTGGTTGTATTATTCCATGACAGACCTCGAATCCACCATTTTATAGTTAATAAAGTTCCCAACAAGAAATTTCTTGCTAGAGGCATCTTCTGCCATATATTTGGCTTCGAGGGAATCCCACAACTCTTTAGCTGACTCTACGTTTTGATACACATCAAATAGGGAATCAGACATACCGTTTAAGATGTGACCACGACATATGTAGTCGTTGTTCTCCCACTTCATCTGCCTCCTTGTTTGTTCCAGAGTCTCATTCTCAATAGCCTCGGGCATGGGAGTACTCAAAACATACACGACCTTCAGATTCGTCAACATGAAATGCATCTTCTTTTGCCAACGTCTGAAATCCTGGCCAACAAACTTGTCAAACTTCGCGAAACCTTTCGTTGCTTCCTTCGCCGTTTCCTTGTTCGACATCTTCAGAAAAAATTGATTTGATCTTTGTTATGGAGATTTACTGAAACATGAACAACTGGATATACTGAAAGGCAGGAACAACACTTTCAGATCAAATCAATTTGGTGGTTCTACCAATATTTGATCGGATACAATTTAGGTTTTAGAAGTTTCGTATGTTGATTCTGCGATAAAACTTTGAACCGTAAAAGATCAATAAGAAGAGGCCTGAAACGAAACACCGCGTCTCTTCACAAAGCATTGCGTCTCTTCCATTTCTTAACTGATTTTAACAGTTATTAAGGAGTTTCAAAAATTGCAAATCAGTCCTTCGACTATAAGAAATTATATTTCTGGATGAATTTTCTACACAGCTCAACCCCAGCCAGGGGCTCTACCCCTTGGACCCCGCAACTCGGGGGCGCTACCCCCGAACGCCCGTCTAATCATACTGAATTCAAACAAGCGTGCACTCCGCACTTCCAAACTTATATGATGTCTCATTATGATAATATTGATCAATCAATTTTATCCAATTACACTAAAATAACCAACATAAACTCCCAAAATAACACTACATAAAATCACGTGCAAAAAAAGAAATACCCGACTTAGATTAGGACAGATGGAGTAGTATGCATGCAACTTTATTCATATTCATCCATCACATATCGATGGCCATTTGGGATAAAAGTAAATAGTACTACCATGCAATTTCAAATAGAACAGAAAATGAAATAATGCTAGTAATAACAAGACAAAGATCACAAACATTTAGTCAAGTAATACAAAACATTTAGGAAAATTAATCAGCAAATTAAGTACTCCATCTCTAGAGCGCCGGGCAGACGAATCCCGGCGGCAGCTTGAGGCCGCACGTGGCCAGCAGCTGCAGCGCCAAAGGAAGGAAAATATTGAGGTTGAGAAGCTTAAGCCTTATTGTTGTGCACAAACAAGCCGCAGCCTCCAGCTCAAGGAGCCTTTGCAGCACCGGGCAGCATACGTTCTCCACCGGGTTCCCAATTCCCACGTGGACTAACCCTCCCAGTTCGTCGAGGCACAGCCCTAGCTTCAGGGTATCTATAGGGCACGTGCCCCCCTGTGGTGGTTTTCCTCCGCCCGGTGGGGTATAGTGAGGCTAAGAGGACGAAGGCGGGGGCATTGTCACCGGGCGGGTTTATGATTGGTGGAGTGATGGGCGGAGGTGGCATGATTATTGGAGGCACGGTGCCGGGGGAGGTTTGAGGGCAAGGGTAGGTTGGTGGGAATGAGATTAAGATGAAAAACATGCAAACATAGACCATTGCAAGGGTTTTTGAACCCATGGTTGAATTAGGGTTCAAGGAGGGTTGGAAGAGAGGTTTTGAGTTTGAGACTTTAGGTTTTATAGATGAATTTGAGGCAACCCGTGAATGTCATGCTGTACACCAATAATGCAGCAATTTTCAAGTAAAAATGTCTAGTTTTATATTTAAATTGATGAAGCATAATATATGATATACTAAAGTCCAACATTGACATGGAGTATAGATTTGCTAAAACAATTTTTTGGTAGAACACACTAGATGTTTTTAGGTTTTTATCTTAATTAAAATGTTTTGATCAACATTAAATGGTCTTCTAAAAAAAATTAATGATCAATTGCGTTCAACTTAATTGATGAGTGCAATATGGATCAAATCATTTTTTCTAGCATCAAAAGCTAATACACTTAAAATGTGTAGTACTACCAAATAGGTATTTTATTTAAATGTACAAGACTAATTTTAGATTTTAAAATGTGGTTGTATAGTTAAATTTTTTTACGTAACCATTTAATTTGGATTAAAAAAATACTTCTTCCGTCCCATGAAATTAGGGATATTTGGGATGTCATGATAATTAATGCATAATTAATAAAATAAGAAAGACAAGGTGAATGATAATTAAAGTAGACTTAGTGGATAGTAAGGAAATTTTCTATAAATGAAATGGACTATTTTTATGGAACAGGCATAAAAGGAAAATGTCCCTGGAACAGAAGTATTGTTTAGGATTAAAAGTTAATTTAGTTGATGTTAATGTTAATGTATGTTTAAATCTATTAAATATTGTCACACATTAACTTGATGATCCTATCTCATTTATATAAGAATGAATAATTCTCCTCCGATATGAGCCCTTTTAAGGGGGTGAGTGGCCCATTTCTAATATGGTATTAGAGCGGGCCCAAGTCGATGATGAATTTTCTTTAACTCTTATCTACTTTACGAGTGGAAGTCAGATATTAATTCCGACCCACATCGATGATGGTTCTTCTCTTGTCTTGCCTACTGACGTGATGGAAGTGTGATGTGTCATTCCGGTCCACATGTGCGGGAGGCGTGTTAAAATCTATTGAATATTGTCCCACATCAACAGATCGACTTAATGATGATCTTATCTCATCTACATATATAAGACTGAATAACTCGCCCTCATTATGAGGTCTTTTAAGGGGGTTAGTGACTCATTTCTAATAATATGTAAGGACCAAAAAATTATTTTGAATAAATATACTGAACAAATTTTCAACTCTAGTGTACTGTGTATATATATTTATATATCGTGTGGACAAATGAAACCAATTTAAAATTAGAAGACATAGCTAACTACAAAAACCTTTATTTTATGGGTACTAGTTTATATTATTGATGAAGTGCTATTGGATTCAACATAAATATTATACCAAATTATGATATATTATTATGTTATTATTATTATTGAAATGAAAGGAATATATATGGGAAAAGATGTGACATTGAAAATCTCAAGATTGTAGCGTGGCAAAGAATGATTAATTCTTGAAAGAAATGGAAGTTCGATATTGATGAAAAACAGATTGTCGAAAAGTGATATATCATAAAATTAAAATAAAGATTTTGGAAGGTTGTGAAATTGGGTGATTGCGAATGTGGAATTAAATCAACTGCATCGAATTATTTGCTACTTGTTTGCTACTTATTAAGCTGAAATTGTTTGTTACTTGATCAAGCTGAAATAATTCAGCAACCGTTGGATCACGTTCATCGTGCAAGATTAAATCACAGCCGTTCAATTAGATTCGACCGTTGGATATTAGAAGCTTTAAATAGTTTGTTAAAGTTGTTGAAAATATAGTTAGTTGATTCATTAGTCTTCTTCCGAGAGCTTGAATAAAATCTTCACTCAAGAATTCTCCAACCATCTCTCTCGATCAAGCACACATACTCACACACGCACATTCGAGATTCTTCGCAAAAACTTACAATTGGCCCCGTCTGTGGGAATCTTTGAGTTGATCTTGCGAAGAGGAATCGAATCTGCCAACTGGAATGGTTGCGAGGTTTGAGGTGGAGAAATTTACGGGCAAGAATGATTTCGCACTTTGGAAAATGAAGATGCGAGCCAAAGAAAAGGAAGCAGGGGATGAAGATCTTGATGAGAAGGTGGTTCAACAACGTGCAGAGATTGAAGCAAAGGCCTATAGCACGATTGTTCTTTGCCTTGGAGATAAGGTACTGCGAGAGATCGCAAGGGAGAAAATGGCTGCAGGTATAATGGCTAAATTGGAAGATTTGTATCTTACTAAATCGCTTGCAAATAGATTGATTATGAAGCAGCGATTGTATTCTTATAAGTTCTTGGAGGGAAAAGGAGTGTTAGAACAGCTGGAGGATTTTAATAAAATCATTGATGATCTGGATAATATAGATGTGTCGATTGGTGATGAGGATAAGGCGATTCTGTTATTGAATGCGCTCCCATCAAGTTATGATCAACTTCGTGATGCTATCTTGTATGGGCGTGAGAGGATTGTGACATTCCTTGAAGTGCAGACGGCCTTGATATCAAAGGAGCTGCAGAATGTTGAGATGAAGTTAGGAAATCCAGTCTCTGAAAGCTTGAATGTGAAGAAGTTCAAGGGCAAGAAACCATACAAGAAACCAACTGATGCTCCCAAGTTTATTCAGAATGAACAAAAGAAAACACGCTCTTTCCATTGGTGCAAGAAACCGAGACACCTCAAGAAGGATTGCTATGCTTGGAAGAAGAAGCAGCAAGAATGTGGGGGGAAGGTTGTAAATTCAATCGAAGAAGTTGATGAGTGTGAGCTTCCAGTGGCTCTAAATGTTACAGACAAGAAGGAGAATGGTTCTTGGATTATGGACTCGGGTTGTAGCTTCCATATGAGCCATAATCTGTCTTGGTTTGAAGATTTGAAGGAGACCTCAGGATCTGTCATTCTGGAAACAATCAAGTGGGTTCAATCAAAGGAATTGGTGCAATCAGGCTGAAAGTTGAGAGTGGCTGTAGCATCTTGCTCAAATTAGTAAGATATATCCCAAAAATAAAAAGGAATTTGATATCATTGGGATCTCTTGAGAAAAAAGGTTGCAAGTTTGTATCTGAGGTTGGTATCATGACTATTAGCAAGTCAGGGAAGTTGTTGATGAAGGCAGAGAGAAGGGACCGCCTATATTACATGACAGCTGTTGTTCAAAAGAATCATACAGATTGGGGCATATGTTCTTGTTACTGAGAATCTGAGGACATAGCACTCTAGACTTGGCCATCCAGCCATGGGGACTATGAAAGAGCTAGCCAAGAGAGGACTTGTGCATTGTAATAAAACTGATGATGATGACTCAATACAGTGTGAAGAATGCATACTGGGGAAGGACAAAAAAATGAGTTATCCAAAGGCCATCCACACATCCATAAAACCACTTGATTATGCTCACAGTGATTTATGGGGCCCTGCTCAAGTAAAATCCATTGGAGGTGGGAAATACTACATGAGCATTATTGATGATTTCTCCAGAAAAATATGGATCTTTATATTGAAGGAGAAGTCAGAGGCTTTCGCAAAATTCAGAGAGTGATGTATTGAGGTGGAGGCAGAAAAGGGCACAAGCTTGGGTTGCTTAAGGATAGACAATGGTCTAGAATACTTATCAAAGGAGTTTGATGACTTTTGCAAGTCTAAAGGAATTAAAAGACATAGAACAGTACCTTTGAATCTGCAACAAAATGGTGTTGCAGAGAGAGCAAACCGCACTATTTTGGAAAGAACAAGATGTATGCTGATTGCTACTGGTTTGGAGAAACGTTTCTGGGCAGAGGCAGCATCCACAGTTGTTGTGTTGATAAATAAATGTCCTACATCAAGCTTAAATGGAGATATACCAGATAGAAGATGGTTTGGCAGACAATGCAGCTATGGAAATCTCAGAACTTTTGGCTGCAATGCTTTTGCACATATCAGGCAAGGGAAGCTTGCGTCAAGGGCTATCAAATGCATCATGGTGGGTTATCAACCAGGTGTGAAGGGCTACAGGCTCTGGTGCATTGAGCCTGGGAATGGAAATATAGTTGTCTCTATAGATGTTGTCTTCTGGGAGACTGATCTGCCGTTCAAGAAGAAACCAGATGCAACCATCTCTGATGATGTTATGAGGGTGGATACTTCTGAGATCACTGAAGTTGAGGTGGAGCATCTGGGGGCTCAGAAGATTGTGGAAAATGTTGAGACTAATGTAGGCAGCAGCTCACAGTCACCTCAGCAAGTCTCACCTTAGCAAGTCCAGCAGTCAAGTTCTGATGTTGAAGGCAGTTGGAAGTTAGCCCGAGACAGGGTAAGAAGGAATGTGAGGCCATCAAGCAAGTACTCTGATGCAGAATACTTATTTTTCTGCCTGATAGCTGCAGAAGAAATTGAATATTCTGAGCCTAGCACCTATGAGGAAGCAGTTGACAACAAAGATTGGGAGAAGTGAATGAAAGCCATGATTGATGAGATTGATTCATTGCTGAAGAATGGAACATGGGTGCTGGTGGAGAGGCCAGATGGAAGAAGGATAGTAAGCTGTAAATGGATATTCAAAAGAAAGATGGAAGGTGCTGATGGTGACAAACTGAGATACAAAGCCAGGCTAGTGGCTAGGGGTTTTACACAAGAACATGGCATTGATTATGAAGAGGTGTTTTCCCCGGTAGTCAAGCATACTTCAATAAGAATTCTACTGGCCATAGTGGCAAGAAAGAACTGGGAACTGGAGCAGTTAGTTGTCAAGACAGCTTTCTTGCATGGTGAGCTTAAAGAGACTATCTATATGGCCTAGCCAAAGGGTTTTGTGAAGCCTGGAGATGAAGACAAGGTTGCTTGTTGAAGAAGAGCATTTATGGCCTGAAGCAAGCTAGCCGTCAGTGGCACATGAAGTTTAATGAACACATGATCAAAAGTGGATTTCTAAGATCATCTTATGATGAATGTGTCTACATTAAGAGTGTGGGTGGAGCTGTTGTTGCGTATCTACTATTGTATGTAGATGACATGTTATTGGCCGGGGCTGATCTGAATGAAGTCCAGAAAGTGAAAAATGATCTCAGTGATGCTTTTGAAATGAAAGACTTGGGGCCAGCCAGAATGATTCTAGGAATTTATATTGTAAGAAGAAGAGAGAGCAAGCAAATATGGCTTACTCAAGCTGACTATGTATCCAGGCTATTGAAGAAATTCAAAATGGAAGGCATTAAGGAAGTAGCTATTCCAATGGGGCAACACTACAAATTGACAGCAGAACAGAGGCCAAAAACAGAAGCTGAAATGAAAGAAATGCAGAAGATACTTTATGCAAATATCATTGGTAGCATAATGTATGCTATGATATGCACACGGCCAGATATAGCACAAGCAATATCAGTGACCAGTAGATACATGACTAACTATGGAAGAGAGCATTGGTCTGCATTGAAATGGGTGATGAGATACTAGAAATGAGCTAGAGATTTTGGGATCTTGTTTGATGGAGGCTGTGAATATGTGGGAGATGCTCTGATGGGATGGAGTGATTCTGATTTTACTGGAAACTTAGACACAAGGAGATCTCAGTCTGGATATCTATTTACATTGTATGGTTCAGTCATCAGTTGGAAAAGCAGCCTTCAATCAGTGGTTGCATTATCCACTACTGAGGCTGAGTTCATGTCATTAACCTTAGCAGTGAAGGAAAGCTCATGGCTCAGAGGCATATTAAAAGATTTTGGTGTAATTCAAGATTCTGTGAGTATTGGTTGTGACAATAACAGTGCCTTGTGTCTGGCAAAACATCAAGTGTATCATGAACGGAGTAAGCACATTGATGTGCGATTACACTTCATTCGGGAAAGAATAGAGGAAGGAGAGATAAAGGTCTTCTAGGTTGACACATCTGAGAATCCAGCCTGTTGGGTCGTGATACCGCCGATCTCACACGCGCACGAACGAAAGAATAAAGCACACAACGATGTAACGTGGTTCGGTGATAAACCACCTACGTCCACGGAGAAGATGACCGGAATCTTATTGATGAACAACTATCGAATACAATGAACTCACATTCACAATTCAATCACTCCAAACTAATCGCAAGCTAGAGCAATAATCTCCTAATTGTGTATGTGTATTGTGTATTCTTTCTTCTATTCTTTTCAACTGGAAACTATCGAGCTATATATGCGAAGAACAAGAAATAACCCATCAACTGATTTCACACAAAACAGTTATAACCGCTGATTCCCAACGGCTAGTTTCAGCTCACCAAACCGAGCTCCTTTCTTGATCTCTTCCTCGAGCTCCAACGGCTCTATCACTTAATCAAATCAGCAGCTTGACGTGAATGAGTTGCTCAAGAATGATAGTTTCCTTGCGCAAGAATGATAGTTTCCTTGCGCAAGAATGATAGTCCGCCAGTGTAAGAATGATAACTTGCGGCAGCAAGAATGATAACTTGCTTATGCAAGAATGATACTTTGCTTATGCAAGAATGATACTTTGCATGATTTGCATGGACACACATCCACAAATCTCCACCTTGTCCTTGCAAAGCTCCATCAATATCTAGATTCCCTTCTCAATCCTTGTTACAAATCTCAACACTCCACAATTTCAACCAACTTCAAACAATGTTTGAATTTCGAAGTTGGCAGAGATTTTGTCAACATATCTGATGCATTTTCTTCGGTAGGAACTTTCACCACATTGATCTTTCCACTTTGAATCTCATCTCTGATGAAGTGTCTCCTCACATCTATATGCTTCGACCTCTCATGGAACATTTGGTGTTTGGCTAAACATATTTCTGAGTTACTGTCACAGTTAATCTTTACTGCTCCCAACTCCATTCCCAGATCTTGCATGATCCCTTGCAGCCATTTTCCCTCCTTTGCAGCCTCTGTTAATGCAATATACTCAGCCTCGGTTGTGGATAACGCAACCACAGACTGTAGATTCGATTTCCAGCTGACTGCTGTTCCAAATAAGGTGAATATGTAGCCACTTTGGGATTTTCTGTTGTCCAAGTTGGCTGCATAATCCGAATCACAAAATCCCTCAAGAACTTCATCCTTTTCAGACCAAGCTTCACTGCCAAACTTCAAACCAATCATTGCAGATCCTTTTAGGTACTTCAGAATCCATTTCAGAGCAGCCCAGTGCTCTCTACCCGGATCAGCCATGTACCTACTAGCCACACTTATAGCATGAGCTACATCCGGTCTTGTGCATATCATCAAATACATCACACTGCCCACTATATTTGCATAGGGTATCAGGCTCATTTCTATCCTAGCATCCTCTGTTCTTGGCATTTGTTCTTTGCTAAGTCTGAAATGACCTGCCAGTGGGGTGGAAACAGGCTTTGCATCTTTCACTTGATACTTCTCCACCACCTTTCTGATGTAGTCAGCCTGGAACAACTTCAATTCCTTCTTCCTTCTGTTTCTGACAATATCCATACCCAGGATCCTCTTGGATTCTCCAAGATCCTTCATCTCAAACTTCTGCCTCAGCTCCTCTTTCACAGTTTGCAGCTCATTCTTGTTTGAACCTGCCAGTAGAATATCATCTACATACAGCAACAGGTAGGCAATTATCAGATCTCCCTTCTTCTTGATGTACACACAACTATCAAAGCTTGACCTTTCAAAATTCATCAACTCCATTTGCTCATGGAATTTCTTATTCCACTGCCTACTACTTTGCTTGAGGCCATATAAGCTTTTTTTCAGCAAGCACACTTTCTTTTCCTCTCCAGGCTTCTCAAAGCCTTTTGGCTGCACCATGTAGATTGTTTCTTCCAAATCTCCATGTAAAAAAAGCTGTCTTCACATCAAGTTGATGCAGCTCCCAATCAAAATGAGCTGTCAAGGCCAACAAGATCCGAATAGATGTGTGTTTCACCACTGGAGAGAACACCTCAGTGTAGTCAATACCCTCCACTTGTGTGAGACCCTCTAGCAACCAGCCTTGCCTTAAACCGTATGCTTTCAACTTCCCCCACCTCTACCTTCTTCTTAAATAGCCATTTGCAACTTATCAGCTTCTGAGTCCCTGGATCAGTTACCAAAATCCAAGTCCCATTTCTCAGCAAGGACTCTATTTCTTCTTCCATGGCTCTGACCCATTTCTGACTTTCTTTGCAACTTATGGCTTCCTCATAGGTTGAGGGTTCTGAAAACATGAGCACCTCAGCCACACAAAGAGCAAAGAAACTCATATCATAATCTGAAAATCTGCTAGGCAATCCTGCATTTCTTCTGGGATTTCTTCTAACTCTTTGACTTGCATCAGTTTGCTGTTCTGATGATTGTTGGCTATTAGTGTCCTGAGCTGGTTGATGGTTAGATGCTCCACCTTCTTCCTGGTTCTCTGTGATCTCAGAATCTTCATCACCATCTGATCTGTGGTATTCTTTGTCAAACTCGAAATTCTGCCCTCCTGAGCTGCTGCTCTCACCATCAGATACTTCTTTCTTCTTCTTGAATGGCATCTCTTCTTCATTAAATGTCACATCTCTGCTCACAATGATATTTTGGCCTGCTCTATCCAAGTTCCATAATCTGTACCCCTTCACTCCATCTTGGTACCCCAGCATTACACATTTTCTTGCCCTCGGTTCCAGTTTATCTTGCTTGACATGTGCATAGGCACCACATCCAAACACCCTCAGAGTGGAGTAATCACCAAGGCTTCCATACCATCTCTGATCTGGAGTTTCATTTGATATTGCTGAGGAGGGGCATTTGTTAATCAGATTAGCTGCAGTAGACATAGCTTCTGCCCAGAATTTCTTTGGCATCCCAGAGTAGAACAACATGTATCTCACTCTTTCTAGCAATGTCCTATTCATTCTCTCTGCCAATCCATTTTGCTGAGGGGTCCTAGGCACTGTCCTATGCCTTCTTATTCCCTTCATTTTACAGAAATCATCAAACTCAGCAGATAGAAATTCCATCCCATTGTCAGTCCGCAGATACTTCAAGACAGATCCTCTTTCATTCTCATATCTTGTATGCCATTCTTTGAATCTTTCAAATGCTTGAGACTTTTCTTTCAGAATATAAATCCACACTTTCCTAGAGTAATCATCTATGACGGAGATAAAATACTTACCTCCACCTATGGATTCTGTTGGAGATGGCCCCCATAGGTCACTGTGGGCATACACAAAAGGTCTTGTAGATGTGTGCTTTCCTCCAGTGAATAGCAACCTTTTGGCCTTTCCAAGCATACAGGACTCACATTTGCTCAACTTCTCTGTTGCACCCAGCTTCATAACCCCATGCTTAGCAAGTTCTCTGATGCCCTTCTCACCCACATGCCCCAACCTGGCATGCCAAAGATTCAAGTTCTCTGACTGAGCAGTATTGACAGAGTCCACCACTGTCTCACCAACCAAGTAATATAGGCTGTTCTTTCTTTGAGCCTCCATCACAATTCTGGAGCCTTTAGTTACTCTAAGAACCCCATTACCAGAATCAAACCTGCACCCCTTTGATTCCAACATTCCAAGAGATATCAAATTTCTCTTAATTTGAGGTATAAATCTGACCTCTGTGAGAGTTTTCACACTCCCATCCTTCATTCTCAGTGTGATATTCCCAATGCCCTTGACATTACACATTTGATCATTCCCTAGTATCACTGATCCTTCTCAATCTGATAATTCTTGGAACCAAGACTTGTGGGAACAAATGTGAAAGGAGCAACCTGAATCCATGATCCAGCATTCTTCAATCTTGGCCCCTGAGTGGATATTCAAAGCCTCATTATCTTCAACATCCTGAGCCAGATCAGCGGTCTCTGCATTCCCAGCCCTTTCTTGCTCTTGTTTTTTCTTCCAAGTAAAACAATGTTTCTTTAAATGGCCGGGTTTTTTACAGTAGTGACAGCTCCTTTTCTCCTTCCACCCCCCACCTTCTTCCTTCTTCTGGAACTTCTTCTTGGAACCCTTCTTATTCTGATTGTTCTTCACATGCAGGCTCTCAGCCACTGGATCAGGTTGTTTAGCATCAGCCTTCTGCGATTCCTTCAGCTTCAATGCAGAATGTATCTCTTCATATGTAACCTTGGCCTCTCTACCAAGAAGCACTGCATCCTTGAAGTGCTCATAACTCTTGGGCAGGGAATTGAGCAACATTAAAGCCTTATCTTCATCCTTAATCACCTCATCAATGTTTTCAAGATCATCTATGCATTTCCCAAACTCCTCAAGCTGTTCAGAAATGCTCTTTCCATCTGAAAACTTGAAAGCAAGAAGTTTCTGCTTCAAATGCAAACGATTTGCAAGAGACTTGGTCATATACAATGACTCAAGTTTTGTCCAAACGCCCGCAGCCGTCTCCTCTTTGGAAACTTCCCTCAGCACCCTATCTGTCAAGTTCAAGATCAGGGTGCTGTAAGCCTTATATTGCATATCTTGAAGCCTTCCTTTTTCTTTCTCATCGGCCTCAGGCTTTTCTTTAGCCTCGGTGCCATCCTTCAAGATATCCCATAGGCCTTGCTGCATCAAGATAGCCTTCATCTTCAACCTCCACAGCCCAAAGTCGTTTCTGCCGGTGAACTTCTCCACCTCAAACTTGGCCGTGGACATTTCTTCGAACAGACGGTGGACAATCGTCAAGATCGGCTTAGACACCAGAGCTTCTGGACCCTAACTCACCCAGAAAAACAATCAACAAGAAAACCTCTGGGATCTTCCCACAGACGGCGCCACTTGTTGGGTCGTGATACCGCCGATCTCACACGCGCACGAACGAAAGAATAAAGCACACAACGATGTAACGTGGTTCGGTGATAAACCACCTACGTCCACGGAGAAGATGACCGGAATCTTATTGATGAACAACTCTCGAATACAATGAACTCACACTCACAATTCAATCACTCCAAACTAATCGCAAGCTAGAGCAATAATCTCCTAATTGTGTATGTGTATTGTGTATTCTTTCTTCTATTCTTTTCAACTGGAAACTATCGAGCTATATATGCGAAGAACAAGAAATAACCCATCAACTGATTTCACACAAAACAGTTATAACCGCTGATTCCCAACGGCTAGTTTCAGCTCACCAAACCGAGCTCCTTTCTTGATCTCTTCCTCGAGCTCCAACGGCTCTATCACTTAATCAAATCAGCAGCTTGACGTGAATGAGTTGCTCAAGAATGATAGTTTCCTTGCGCAAGAATGATAGTTTCCTTGCGCAAGAATGATAGTCCGCCAGTGTAAGAATGATAACTTGCGGCAGCAAGAATGATAACTTGCTTATGCAAGAATGATACTTTGCTTATGCAAGAATGATACTTTGCATGATTTGCATGGACACACATCCACACAGCCGATGTGCTAACCAAGCCTCTACCGAAGGCCAAACTGGAGTTGTGTATGAAGCTAGTGAAGCTTGAAAGAGCTGGATGATTAGCAGTTGAATCATCAAGGTGGAGTTTGTGGAATGGATTGATAAATCAACTGCATCGAATTGTTTGCTACTTGATCAAGCTGAAATTGTTTGTTACTTGATCAAGCAGAAATGATTCAGCAACCGCTGGATCACGTTCATGGTGCAAGATTAAATCACAGCCGTTCGATTAGATTCGACCATTGGATATTAGAAGCTTTAAATAGTTTGTTAAAGTTGTTGAAAATATAGTTAGTTGATTCATTAGTCTTCTTCCGAGAGCTTAAATAAAATCTTCACTCAAGAATTCTCCAACCATCTCTCTCGATCAAGCACACATACTCACACACGCACATTCGAGATTCTTCGCAAAAGCTTACAGCGAAGTTCAATATAAGTCCGTGAAGTGTAGATAAATTATGAGTTGTGTTTTCCATTCTCTCTTTATTTATCATGTAGGCACTGCTTTAGTCTTTAGCGGTCCATTTTGATTTTTGGAATTCACATGTCATCTTCAAAGATGCTGAGCTTTCGATCGTTGTTATTAGAAGGTAGACAAATAATATTTAATAGTTGCAGTTATCGTATTGTTATCATGGTGTAACACAAGAAGTTTTGGTTAAATAATAAGACACCCTCACTTTTCACTCGTTGTTATTACTTACTTAGACATACACAAATAATCTCATTTTAGTGTATGTGCACTCAAATGATCTAGACCTAATTACATGTGTACAGAGTAATAAACCTAATTACAAGTGATCTAGACAATCACAAAGATTTAACTTAGGTTCTCTATGATAATTAATCAAAGCAATCAAATGTTCAATAAATAAAAGATAGAAATGGGTAGATTAAACTTATGAGATGGGAGATAGAATCATACGGGTTTGATACAACAATTATCTTATGGCCAAACTACCTATACTTTCTACGCTTACTAAGCTCTTAACAATTGACAACCTAAACACTAGATAACATACATATTCTGGTGAATCAATGAATTGTACATTGTATAATATAAGCCAAAATATCCTTAAAAGTTATAGATTACACAAGCTCAAAATTACCATTCCATCTATCATGATGCATTCTATTTTATTGTAAATTTATCATTACAAAACTGAAAAATGAGATTAATTTCATATTTTTATATTCCAATTTCTTACCCCCCCCCCCCTGTCCACAAACAAAATAATCTCTTCATCCTTATTGCTTAAATAAGGGATAATTTTATCACACGAATATCTCAGGATAATATTATCATTTACTGTAGTGAAAATGAAGAATAAAACATTGTGAATTTATTTTATAGGAAATGGGGAAAAGAAAAGAATATAAAGAAATTTGTATTCCTCGTTATTGTATCATAAAATTACAACTAAATACAACACATCCTTAATCTACTAATCATGAGTTGTTTGGTTTACAAAAGATTATACCTCGAAAAAATCATGTGGTTATTAGTCATATAGCATCCCTCCAAATAAATTAATCTCACAACTCAATACTAAATAAATTTTCATATGATAATTAGTCATGACAACCGAACGACACCATGTTGAATAAGAAGGAGATGAACCGAACGGCACCATGTTGAATAAGAAGGAGATGATCGTGCGATCGAATCACTCAACATAATAGTCACGAGAAAAATCTATATCATGTCTGGTGGCGCAACTTTAAACAAGCAAGTTCAAATCTATATTCAGAATTCAAATTGTGCTAAATTCTCAATGAAGCCAATTTATATGGGTAACGACGACTCGACGAGGCACAGTTTTGTAGGTAACACAGCTTATTATTTGCTCCGGCCAAAAACATGAAATAGGCACAATGTAGTACGGAACACGCTTTCTATATACTCCGGCCAAAAATATGATATATCGACGCATATGTAGCAGACCACATTTCATAGCAATGACAGTTTAGACTACACAGAGAGAAGGCAAAAATATGAACCTAAGTGACCATGTTTTTAGAGCATATCATGTGCAGCACAACACATTTTTACAGCAGGGACAGACAGAGAAGCTCCACCTGGAAGCAGCCGTATTAATCGACAACAAGACCATTGAAACAGTTGGGGAATGCGCAAAATACGCTATTCGTAGTATTTCTTCATTGTCAATCACCTGATATCACGATGCAAGACACCAATACTCCAAACTAGAGATTACTCGTTTTATACACCATTTGACCTGTGCCACACACTTTTGCATAGGATTTATCCAATATTACCTCACTTATCTAGTAAGATAATATACAATGAGAAAAACAGCCACAAAAGATGCCACTAGTGTAAACATCCTTCTACTTGATTTGTCCTCAAACACCTGAGGCAAAGTAAGAATTTAGAATTGGGATCAGAAAAACATGGGGAAATGATTGATATAATACAGATGAAGATATACCATCTTGAATTTGTCCATGGTTCCAGATAAAACTCCTCTTGAGGTATCCATGTCATTTCCCTAAATCCAAAAAATAGGAAATCAGAAGGAATAGAACAATTTCGCTGTCAGAATGTCAAATTAACTACACCATCCATCCTATATATACTGGAACACCATTATTTTCATTCACGCCCCTATAAATAATAACTTTATTACGCACACCTTTACACCATAAGTCGAATCTCCTAAATACCCATGCCTAAGAGAAATGGCTCATAATGAGTCATAAACCTAAATACATGTGCCCAACAGGAATATGGAACAAAGAGGGCATATACAAACCATTCTGTCCAGCATGCGGTTATGGGAATCAACCTCCTCGTGTATATCACCAGACAACTGTTCACACAAGACATCATATTATTGCATCATTAAAGCAGCAATCCAATGCTCAGCAAAAACTGAATAATATGATTTTTTTTAATATTTGTACATGATAGTTGATTACTAATTTTCATCAAGATAATCTAATGATTTGTATCAAATGAAACATCAATATGCACCATCAATGGCCTACAGCCATACACAAACCAGTATCTATGTGCTATTTTTGGATTGTCTCAGACAACTCTTATAATAGGGGAAGTGATGATGTAGGTGATATAAAGGAGATATAAAAAGCAAGGCATAGAGATTATCTTGAAAACTGGCAACATGGATCTGAGATTCTGAGTTCCCCATAGTTCAACTCAAAAAGTGGCAACCGGGGGTAACAAACTTCCCACCCAATCATCCCTAAGACAAAGAACCGACTTACCAACATTTGATGTAAACGACGTGCTTTCGTTGATTGCCTAAGCTGTTAAGTAAATTTTTTGTCCACAACATGCCCATGCATCGACGTGTGCAGTGGCTCTTATTGCCTTGTCCAATCAAGCCATGGCATTGATCCAGATTCACGTTAGTCGATTACCCTTGTCCTTACTTTAGGTATAAATTGAAAATTGGCGCGATGAATCGATGTCCTCCGAAAACCCTACTAGTTCTGATATAATAAGAAAAAGTGGAGGTAGAGGAGGATTTCCAAGGCGCCACTGTGCACCGTGTAAAAAAAATGCCGAACAAATTGCCTAGTGACAACTATTATTATACGAGCTGTGACTTCCAATGGTTAAGATGCACTCCGAACCATGACGATGATCAGGTACACTGGTGAGAAGAAGCAGGTTAAGGTCATGGTTGGTGGTAGCTCTAGCCAACGTTTTATTACAGATGCGGCAGTTATCAAGCTTAAGCTAGAGGTGGTGTCAATGGCTGCATTTGTAGTCATACTTGGAGATAGCTCGAAGGGGTGGAATTTGTTTGGACATTCTACTGCAGTTGGGATCCAACAAATTTAACATTACTTGCTGCGTATTTCCCTTGAACAATATTAATGTTATTCTAGGAGTCTCGTGGCTAGCCTAATTAGGTGAAGTAAAGGCTTCTTGGCATAATTTGTTGACAAAGTTCTTGTGGGAGGAGAAAAGGTGCAACTGAGTGGGATCCCTCATTGAAAAGATGAGTGTGCTTAACTAGAGACCTTTAAGTGTTAGAGACAATTGAAAGAATGTTGGTGGATATGTGTTGTAGAAGGTGAGCAAGAGCATGCCACACTTGACAATCGAATCGGGTGTTTCAAAACTATGGCCAACTTGAGCGCCCCATTGGCCCTGGTGCGCACTTTTGACAACACTAGATGATACGCGTCCATTAATGGTTCACATGTCATCGACAAATGGTTGATTATATTACTATCAACGTGGAGGAGGTATTCAATATGAAAAACGTGGGCGTGGGGGTGGATACCATGCTCCGAGCATTCACAACCCATGCCTCTTGCCAAATCATCATTCCCCTCATTTTTTGCGTCAGGCCACAACTCACATAGTGGGGCGCCTCCCACCACGCCCTCCCCACGCCTCTCACAAGTCACAATAATTTACACTATTCATTCCAAATGCATATAATGATAATAATAATAATAATAATAATAATAATATTTATTGCTAAATTTAATAAATTTATTTATTACAATAAATAAAACATCAATTTTATTCACTTATTAAGGAATAACTAACACAATTATTCTAATAAATGCAAATATTAATGCAAAAAATTATTCCCATAAATATTAATGCAAAAAATTATTCCCATAATTATCACAATTATTCCCTTTCTTTCTTCTTCCCCCCTTCTTATTCCTTCTCTTCATCAATTGCCGAAAACCACCCCCCACCCCTTCCCGGTCGCGTTGCGGTGGCTCCACGCCTTGGCGGGCGACGCTCGCGAAGACCCTCAGGAGTCACCTCCCTTGTCGCTGAGCACCCGCACGCACGACGGGCGCTGCCCATGCAGCATCGCTGCACTTGCCCCATTCTCAGTTGTCAATGCTCTCATGAATAGGTGAATGCAAAGA
This sequence comes from Salvia splendens, assembly GCF_004379255.2. Classification (NCBI taxonomy): domain Eukaryota; kingdom Viridiplantae; phylum Streptophyta; class Magnoliopsida; order Lamiales; family Lamiaceae; genus Salvia; species Salvia splendens. The sequence goes on from NC_056035.1 coordinate 28,497,924, forward strand.
AGTGGTGAGGGAAGTCGACATCGAATATTGATTGTGTTATAATAGTTTTCGGTTACTAGTTGATGGAATGGTCGTGATTTGTTGACAAGACAATGGCTCTTAATTATCATTCATGCGTGTTATTTCTTTCCTTCTTAGATTTATATATAGAGTTATGAGCTAATAAAGGATTTACGCTTTGAATATGGTAAGAAAAGCAGCAAGTGTCGAAGCCCTCATTTGGGGGAGAGTGTTTACACTTTACATACAATTTGCACTATAATTATAATTCATTTTTCTCCAAACATCACGCTTGAGTCTTCTCCTTGCTTCATTTCTCTACGAGACAATTACTAAACTTGATTGTTATATTGTGATGAAATCTCCTGGAGAATTTGATAGAAAAGGCGACATGATTTAAACAGAAATAGGCTCTTAAGCTACTGGCATACTTAAAAACAATATAATATAACTAATTCAAGGACAAAGGAAAAGGATTAATAACATCATCTGATAGTCATTAGACCCCTCCATTTCCTCAAACAGCAGCAGTTAAACAAGATCAAGAATAAATTGAAAGACACAAAGCAGATCAATGCCAGCAATTATATTATTAAGGAAATGAGTAATTCAATTGAAGCAACAGTGCTCTGGAAGTATAAACTCACCCTTTTCAGCATAAGAACTCGATCTTGTAGCCCTTCCATGGCTTGATCATTCTCTTGCTCATCAATCTCATGAGAGGAGTAAGATGATGATGACCTTATACCTCCATCTTCAATACCATCAAAAAGAGCAACTCTAGCATTCCGATCCCTAAACTCGACGATGTTCAAAAGCGCAAGACTATTAATATTCAAAAAGCTTTAAAAGATAAAAGTTTGTTATAATAATTTTATCCCTCTTGCGTATGTTGTCAACATATAGATATATGTTGTCAACAATAAGAGAGTAAAAACAATATTCATAAAATTATTTCATCAAATAATCAGCCTTCATTACATATGTGATAAGATACAAACAATTTAAAAAATATGTATTTTACCCGACAATTCTGTCTGATATAAAGCTAATGAATGTTTTCATAAGAAAATATGGATAATTCAGTGCCTACATTTCCAAACATATGATCTCAAACAAAGCTTCTCATCTGCATTCTCCTCTTACTGAGATAATAGAAATTGAACTGCTACATTTTAAGTGATTGAGAAAGTCACCAGAAACTTGTGTTAGGCTGCTTACAAGGGATTTTCCTCGGAAAGGATGTCGAATATTTTTGCAGAATCTATAAGAAACTCTTCCTAATGTTCACAACACCATTCACATCTCACTTTTTGTTCCAATTTCTAGTCACGAATGTATGATCGCAAATTGATCAAAACAAACAAATACCAATTAACTTCCGACTACACTCTGCAATTTCATAACACTAATCATTCAATCAATCATGCCAAACACAAATCGAGAATCATTAAATGGCAGCACACATTGATAAATTCAAAGAAACAATAATTGTTGAAACAAAAACCTTCTAGGATTCATTCTTGAGATGCGACTGTACAGAGATCGCCAACACCAGCAGAGATCACGCCGCGGCTATAAACGTATTCCTGCAAATCAATTCAGATAAAAAAAAAACTAAATCAATTCACAACAATTAACAAAAAGGTTGTTCAGCGCCAAATAAAACTAAAAATCCTAAGGGTTTAAAATTCCTAAATCGCTAAATTATCGGTTACAATCTGAAGGCGTCAGATTCGGGAATAAAAATTTCCGAGTGAAAAATTGAAGATCTGAAAGCAAAACAATGACAAGAGCTATACTCACAAATAAAAAATTGAGATTATTCAACAACGGAGATAGCAGGACGATTGTGTCGCTGGATTTGGAGGCGATAAGTGGCGGCTTCGCCGGACGTTGGAGCAGCCGAGAGGTAGAGAAAGGGGGTGTTTGGAGTGACGGAGAGAGACGGACACGTGTGAGATGAAGAGAGTATGTGTTTGGAGTGACTTTAACAAATGAGTTTATTAAATTGGGAAATTCAGAAAAGATTTAAACTCCAATTTTTTCTAAAATTATGGTCATTTTACAAATTCAGTATATAACATTTACTTTTTTTATTTTTGAATTCCGCAGAAATGAAATTGGTTTTGGAAATGGTTATTTCTGGATGATGTTATAAACTTAATAGTTAATGCTAATTAACTAATTTTTTATCTAATTAGGATATCAATACATAATTAATTAAAGAAGTTCATTTTTGATCTTTTAACATATGACCATTTTACGATTTTAGTTAATAAAATTTTAAAAAAGAATATCCCGTTCTCTCTAATAATTTGTCAACATTTGACCGGGCATGGATTTTAATAAAATGGGTTAGAAAGTTTACTGCATGTGAATCATACTTTTATATATTAATTTTATAATAAAATGTGAGTTTGGATGAATTAATGAAATGTGGGGTTCACTATCAAATATGATAAAAATAAAAGGTAACAAACTTTTATTAAATACTAGAAATTAAAATAACTCACAATTTATGCAACTCGTTCACATTTTAAGTCAAGTCTATATATGGGTCCAAAACTTCAAATGGTAGAGCAATTTTGGTTTCATGAGAGCATCCACATTCATGCTCTTGCCCAGAGCACGGATATGGATCCAGACCTACCTTTATTCATTTTTAATTTTCTGTTATTTCGCAAGATCACAACACTCATATTCACGTTCTTCCACAAGAGCATGCTTGAGGTTCCCACCATTCTATTATTCAATTTAAATACTTCAATTACTAAAAACATTTCCACATATTAAAATGCATCTAAAATACCCAAAATTCTATTACAAATTACTAAAAAATTAGAAATTACATAATTAAAATCATAAAATATAAAAATTACATAGTTAAAATCCTAAAAATTGAGATGGAGAAAGTTGTTTGGCGTAGTGTCATTTTTTCTGTTGAAATGAAGGGCATTTATAGATGAAAGTGTGAATTTTGGGATAAAAATAATGAAAAAATAACTTAAAAGTGTGGAAAAAATGGATATATTTAATTGGGAAATGGGAAAATATATTTTTTTGTTTAATTTGAATTTTTTTTAAAAATGATAAACCAACGGCCAACTAGAGCATGTCACGTGCTCTTACCGTCGGCACTGTGGTGCTCTTCTGCAAGAGCGCGTCCGTGCCGACGGTAAGAGTGCAGCGGTGAGCACGGCGGCTACTCTTGCGGAAGAGCATTGTTGTGGATCCTCAGAAGTCCCATTATAAAAGAGCAACATATGGTGTATGTTATATAAATGCATTGTTTTATTCAAGTTAGCAACTACCATTTCATTTTAACGATCGATTTGATCGTATTTCCACTTAAAAGAATTTTGATACAGTAGTAGGTAAAATTTTTAAATGTGGATATACGGCATTAAGTTCATAAATTCACAACAAAAATTCATTACTTTAGTAATTAGGGTTTGTATGTGACAAAATTTAGTAATACACGAATATATTTAGAGATGTCAGTTCAGTCTGAACTCAATGTTAGTTCTAAAACTAAAATAAAATGTAATATCTACAAAGTATTGGGCATGATTTACTCAATATTACTAGAAACTAAACAATTGCATATCTACCAAGCTAAGATAACTTAGAGAAATCCTACATAATACAGTTGGGCAAAGGAACATGGCAATTTGCAGACTGCAGTGCATATTCGCATGCATCCAAAAATTTTGCCTAACCCTATGCTCATTATGCCAGCTACAATCCATCCCTCTAAACAATTTTTTATCATTTCACCTAAATAATTAAGCATCTTTTTCTACCTATAAATACCCCATTTTTTGCACCAAAATCACACATCCAAAAAATCAAAAGTTTTTAGGGTCCATACACCTAAGGAAAATGGGTTCCAAGAAAACCACATCACTTGTCCTTTTCCTAGTGATAAACCTTGTATTCTTCACTCTTTCTAGTGCATGTGGCTCTTGCCCCACTCCCAAACCAAAGCCGCCGCCGCCATTGCCTAAGCCGACCCCATGCCCACCACCCCCCGCCACCCCGAGCAAGCCTACTTGCCCTAGGGATACCCTAAAACTAGGTGTTTGTGCTAATTTGCTTGGTGGATTGATTGGTGCAACCATCGGTACTCCTCTGAAAGTTCCATGCTGCACCCTCATCGAAGGGCTGGCCGATGTCGAGGCAGCCGTGTGCCTATGCACTGCCCTCAAGGCCAACATTTTGGGAATCAACCTCAATGTCCCCATTTCTCTTAGTTTGCTTCTCAATGTTTGCTCCAAGAAGGTTCCATCCGGCTTCCAGTGTGCCTAAATAATCAATTTATTTTAGTGATTTGCTTTTTCTAATTTCTTGAGAGATTCAAGTTTTTAAATGTTTTTGTTGGTTATGATTTGTACTCCATCTTGTTTCACATTTATGAAAGCAGCCGGTGAGGTTGAGATAGCAATATAATTTTCCTTAATTGCCTTTTTTTGTTGAAATTATATTAATTTCCTCTTCAAGTTTGATTATTATTTCATATATTCTTGTCCATGGATATTGTACTCTCATTAAAGATCGATGATATTATTGGTCGTTGAAAGCTCACGAGTCATTCGATCTAGCTAAATCCAAAATGTATGACGAGATTAATTTCTTTGTAATTTGTGAATTATTGAAAAAAGGAACGCATAGCAAGCAAACGTGACTATTAAAGATTCCATTTAGAGCGTACAAGAAAAATATAGTGATGAAAAATGAAGTATAAATCATATTAACTAAAATTTCAGAAAATATGTACAACTAAAATAATTAAATTTAGATCCAACTACTTTTAATGTTTTTTGGGGCAGGGAGGTGATTTTATTTACTTAAACATACAAGTAAATCTCCACCTTAAACAAAGCCTCCTAATAGTCATTGTGCAAAATGAATTGGTATTTTGTTTATGTTGAAGTTGTACATATTCCACAACGAATTGTTTTTTTTTTCTTTCAAAATGAAGTTGCAGATATTGTTAAATAGATCTATATTATCATTCAAAATAGATATGTATATTGTTCAAATTAAATCGAATCCGTATATATTGCATGAAGCTATATATATTTCAAAATGAAGATCTCTGTATATTGAAAAATGAATCTATATCTATGTTTTATCTACATAATCAAACAAAACCATATAACAAATCAAACACAGCACAATTCACAAGTATATAATATAACAAAAAAAACAAGCCTTTAAAAAATATGTGTGTGATAAAAAGTCATGGGTCCGAGTTAGGGTTTTTATAGGTGAAAATTGTTGATTTTATTGAATGTTTTGGGAGATATGTTTTATTTCGAGGATCAATGTGGTCGTGACTGAATGTTATGAAATCCTGCTAAACTTATGGCTGAGGATTATTATTAGTATTTTATTATATATTTAATGACAGTCACTGAAATGTGTGTATATGGCAACGATCTGGTTTTTAATAAAATTATATATCCATGACTTCTTGTTTGAACATGTACAAGAATAATTACTGCTTTGACACAGTGAAAACTTCCAGTGTTATTTATTTTGGATGAAATTTATTGCTGCAATTATGATTTTTTACATCTGAGTTTAAGGCACAGTAAAATAGATATTCCTTGCATAATCTTGAATAGCTATATGTATAATTTTTCTTGAATTTAGAGTGGGTGAATCTACAACAAAGGGTGATGATTTCATAATAATAAAGATTTTGGCATCCATCAAGGAGAAATTTCGAAGAAAAAAAGAATGTGCATGGGACATATTTGATACAAAAGTTTTTGATTTGAGAATTAAATAATCTTTTTACATTATTTGGTAGCCTTAGGATTAGCAGATTAATAATTTATAATTTGTTGGATTAGCAATATGAATTCCTAATTAGAATTTTTATTAGTCACAACTAGATATTAATTGGGATTGCATTGGGACATTGGTTTTATAACAGTGTCTAGTAATTAAGTGATGATTAATAGTACTAATTGTTAGCTAACACAGAAAAAATGGCCACACCAAAAAAATAAAATATCATTATAACCAAAGATACAAAATGAACAAAACAAATAACATAGGAATCGACATAACACACAAAAGCAATAGTAATAAGAAAACATTGATGAAAATGAGGTGAAGCTTATGCGCATTGGAAGCCAGAGGGAACCTTCTTGCCACAGTAGTTAACGAGCAAGCTGAGCGAGACGGGCACGTTGAGGTTGATGCCCAAGACATTGGCTTTGAGGGCAGTGCACAGGCACACGGCCGCCTCAAGATCAGCCAAACCCTCGATGAGCGTGCAGCATGGGGTTTTGGGAGGTGTTCCCACCACAAGGTGCACCAAAGCATTTAGCAAGTTAGCGCAAACTCCTAATTTTAAGGTGTCTTTGGGGCACTTCCCCTTCGACACCTTATGGCCGTGGCCGTGGTGGTGGGATGGTGGCTTTGGGGCGGGGGTTGAGGGCGAAGGAGGGCACGGGACATTGGTTGAGCTCACTAATGTGAAGAGGAGGATGTTTAGGACTATGAAAATGGCAGTTCTTGAAGCCATTTGGAAAGAAGGGTTTATTTGAGGCTAATTGATTGTTTGATGAGAAAATTGTTCAATAAGTTGGGGTTTTTATAGGTGAGAAATGAGGGTTTTCTTGAATTGTTATGGTGCATTATTGTGAGAGGATCAGAGCCATGTGATTAGGATACTAGATGAAAAAATAAGTAATATTTGTTGTGGAATTTTGTGTAATATACAATTGTAAAAGTTATCAGTTAGCACCAAGTGTTGGTAGTATATGCATGGGCAATCAGTGGAGAGACAATGTTGCTAGTTGTTAACAATTATCACAGCTCATTTTGGTTAGTACATGCATAACTGATAAGTTGCTGGTGTTACAATTATTAATTAAGAATTATTGATGCAATATATCAAGTCGAGTGTCTTGTCACATTATCATAGTAATTAACATGTACATTGGTCGCTTCCTATTTATTCTTTTTTCTTGAATCTAGAGAGACAAGGTCGCATGTGACTTTACAATTTGGAGGTATGTGCTACTCCCTTTATTTTCAAATATATATGTCCCACTTTAATTCGGGTTTTAAGAAATATAAAAGAAAGTGGGTTGGAAAAATTAGTAGTATGTGTGTCCTATTTTTATATAGTATTATTAGTTTTATAATAAAATGTGAGTAGAATTGAGTTAACGGAATATGAGGTCCATTACCAAAAGTAGTATAAGTGAATTGAGACAATTAAGAAGGAATGGACTAAAATGAAAAATTGAGACAAATAATGAGGGACGGAGGAAGTATTATGGAATTTTTATGCCTCCTAAATGTTGTCGGATGGCTCAAAATCCTTTGTTTGCATTCGCAAGGAGAGTGGGAATTTCAATTCATTCTAACACATAAACGTTTTTGGAGCATTTTTTGTGTCAATTGCTGGAAGTGTATCACAATTAGTGTGGATATACTAAGGGCGGATCTAGCTTTCGAAATTCACAAGCTCATCTTGTCTGATATCTAACGCGACCTTGGAATTTATCCATTTTACTTTTTAGTTAATTGTTTTAGATTTTGTTTTGTTACACCATGAGCGAGGATTAGTCACTGTTACAAAGAGAAATGTGTTTCAAGTGTGGCCATGATACGAGAGACACACGAACTCAAAAGCCTCAACCCTTCGACTCTCGAAATTGCCATGATAAATACAAATGCCTTTCCGTACCATTGATACCAATCTTGCACTATGTAAAATACTCCTCTCTCCACCAATAGTTGTCTCATTTTGTCATTTTTATTTGTCTACCATTAAATGTTTAATTTTTTATTTTTTATTTTTTTGGTAATGCGCCACATATTCCACTAGCTTATCTCATTCACATTTTATTACTCCCCATTTCCACATAAACAAGCTAAATTTCCATTTTCATCCATCCCTTAGAAATAGTCAATATCCATTTGTGGAAAACCCTTTCTCCTTCCTTTTTACTATACTCCCTCATTCCCAAGATAAACGAGTCATATTCCTTTTTAGGATGTCCCAACATAAGTGAGTCATTTCCTTTTTTAGCAAAAAGTCATCTCTCTTACTTTATTCTACACCTACTTTATTCTCTCTTTACTCCTCTACTTTTCTCTCTCTCATATTTTACTCCATCCACTTTAACTCTTTAAATATCAATTCCTTAAATCTCATGCCCAAAAGAAGCGTCTCGCTTATCTTGGGACGGAGGGAGTATCATTTATGGGTCCCACCATTTACTACATTATTTCAACTACTTTTTTCTCATTTTCTCTTGTTTTACCAACTAAGCGTTAAAACTCGGATCCACCTTTTGCTAATTTTTTCCATTCACTTTTCATTACTTTTCCTAAAACTCGTGTCAAGTCAAACATAACTTCCTATTCCTGATGGAAGGAGTAAATCACAATCTATCTCTCTTACCAAACTAGTCTTTTTTTTGTGTAATGGACCACATTTTCACGAAGATTTTGATCTAACAATTGAGGCAGGCAGACCCTTGTCGAAGGAAGCAGCCGACCATGAGAAAGCTGAAACCTGCAGGAGCGACTAAGGCTACTGCATGCAACCCAAATTCCACCATCAATATCTACCATCTTGATGTCTGATGCAAGGCACGTCTATGAGAGGATAGACGAGATCTAGGGGAACCTAATAGCTCCAAACTAAACTCAAGTTGCAAGCTAACAACGCATTTCATTCATGTAAACGAATACAAATCATAATTTCTTAAAATACTACAGACAGAAAATTATACTGTCAAGATTTAAAGAATCGAAGTGGCTTGCTTACTTCTCCATGTGAAGATTTTTGTTCTCTACTATAGATTAATATGTTTCCCGAACTCAAATTTTAATCTTTGGGTACGCAAAGCTTATTAACCGAAAAGGACTTATTAAAAGAAGAGACATATAGCATGTATTTATGTCTCATTTTCCACTGGATCTAAACTTAAATAATGTTTAATTTCATTTGTTAACTTTGTACAACCATTATTTTTCCTTTTTCTTTATTTAATAGAAGCGCATAACTAGAGAAAGAACTACTATTGTTATTTTTATTAGTAAATGATGTCATATTAGTTATATGAACTAAGTAATTCCGCCATAAGAGAGCCTTTTCTTTTGAGTATGAGATTTAAGGATTTAATATTTAAAGAGTTAAAGTGGAAAGAGTAAAGTATGACATAGGGAAAAGGATAGGAGTGAAAGGAATAAAGTTGGTGGAAAAATAAAGTAGGAGTGATAATTTTTTGTTTAAAAGGGAAATGACTCACTTATGGTGGGACATACTAAAATGGAAAGTGACTCGCTTATGATAGGACGGAGGGAGTAATAAATTTTAAAGATCCTATAATTGTTCATCGGATACTAGGTTTTGAAAGGAATGAGTAATATTTTTAAAATATATTTCACGACAATCCTATTTTCATCTTAGATTAAAAATATATATAAGAAAAATTGAATGTAGTCGAAATTGAATGTTGTACTTATATGGATTTGGTTTACCGCTTGTTTTGGTATTAGACTAGACTAAAGTCTAAAGTGGTCTCGTACATTGGCTCAAGAAGACTTTTGGTCTTATACATCAAGTGTTAGCTTTTGGTCATAAACAATAGTGTTTTGATCCATATGGTCCATATTTAACAATTCCACCAAAAATTGACTGTCAATCGCCTTTTAAAGTCCAAACTTGGTCCACCTACATTTACATAAAAATCTATTTGGTCCTACACACTATAAGGGTGTTAGTATTTGTCCTATACAATATGTGTTTGTCTATATATAACTCATCAATTACGTCAAAATGAGGTTGACCACTAATTTTTCACAGAACTATTAAATTTTGACCAAATGATATTGTTTAATTCAGTTGGAGCTTAATTCAACCAATGACCCTCGCTTCATATCACCGATGGGTTGGGCCTACACCGGCCCACACCAGGCCTAGGTCGGCTTAGTCCAGTTGACAAGTCTACTTTCAACACACCTTTCTCAACATTCTCATAGCATACGAAAGCTCTTTGCATTCTCATTGTCGAATCTCTGCTCTTGCCTCTTATATCTCTACCTAATTGGGCTCCAATTGGACTTAGGTATATAAAATAACCCAATTGGAATCCAATTCAACTAATGACCCCATTTCAACGATGGGTCAAGCCTAGACTGGCCAACACCGAGCTCGGGCCAGGTCGGCCAGATGATTTAGGCTTCAATTTCTAAAAATGTATGCTTACTTTGCATGGATAATTATTGAAACATGTTATTCTCTACTGAAAAAATTTCGCTTTATATAACACTATTGAAAACAGTTGCACTTTATTCTAGGAAAGCTTGAAGTTTAATTCTATAAATAAAAAATCTTTTGATTTCCTCTTTTAGAATAGATTATTATTATTTAAAAAGCTATATTTTACTGTAAGGGCGTGGGTGGTGCCCTAGAAAGTAATTACATGGTTTAGGAGATAGTGGGCTTTTCCCATTCATGTCGATAGGCTTTTTGGTGATAATATTGTGTTTGGTAAAAGAAAATGTATCATTGAAAGCTCATTGTAGTCGTTTGATTGAAAGGTCGAGTGTGTGAAAATAATTATAATATGACTAAATTATCCTTGACTTGGTTTATGACGAGTAAATCCAAACCCCTTAAGGAAGTCAAACCTTCAACAAAAAATGCACTAGCCAAGAAATCACGACACAACTCAGCTAATGTTTTATAAATCGGAACGGATCGGCCGGTTCACGGTTGGACCAATCCGTCCAACCGCGAAATGGCCAGCGGTTCGGTAAAGCTTTAAAAGCCGCCAACATGTTAAGCTGGTGTGAACCAGTGAAACCGGTCGAAGGCGAAATTTTTTATGTAGAGAATAACATGTTTGAATAATTACATGTTTTATGTAATAACCGCGATCTAATTTCGCGGAATTTATGAAATAAAGACTCGAAATTAGAGGAAAGAGAATGGAAGGGCATTTGTGTATATTCTTGAGTAAACAAAAAAAACACGATATTTAGAAGTTCCAATTTATATCGTGTATTACAAATATTGATGATGAAAATAAAGGAAAAACGAAATACACAACTCAACTAGCTATTACACGTTGAAGAAAGAAAATTTAAAGTCGAACTATGCAATTACAAATTCGGAATCCCTAGCAACTACTTCGGCCTTCTTCACGGGGCCGTCTCGGCCAAAATTGCAGAAAGCCCGAGAGGGCGAGGCCACGAGGAAAAGCAGCCTCAGCAGCTAGCCTTAGACACTGCCAACACCGAGCAAAATCAGTTGAAACCGAACCAGGGTGAGGGGCCATGCCTCCAACATCCCTCAGGCTGAATAAAGACTGCAACAAGACAGCTGCACAGCTCATCTAAACAGCCACAGCAGCTCCTGCAACCCCTCTACTCCAAATATCAACACCTCTACCACTCCACCACAAGGCCTTTCGGAAATGTAATGAACATTAACTATTTTTATAATAGACAGAAATTTTATACACCCAAACTAATATAGTAATTCATTTTAAGTAATTATTAATTATGATATATATTTAATTGTAATTATTATATCTTAAATTTTAATTATACTTACTAGTAACTAAATTTATTGTTATTTTTATGAGATATAGTATAATTAATATTTTTTACATATTAATAACTATAGTTTACCATTTACCAAATATTAATATTTTTTAGAGTATATTTTTATCTAAACTATCTAATTTCTTTTTTAATATTTCTATAATATTACTTCGTCACATACACTTTTTTAAAATAATATGAACTTTATCTATTTTTATATATATAATATTATATTTTCAGGGTTATAATCAATGTTAAACTAAGTTTAAAGACCGAACTGTTGAACCCGTCATGGTTAGCCTGTTTTTAGGTCATTGTAAGATATTGTTAGTTTGTTTTAGGTCAGGCTTAGTTTGTTTTAGGTCATTTTATAAAATCCGGATTTGAACAATACGAATGTCATTTTTAAATCATTTTAGGTCATACGTACCATCATGACATAAAACAAACTAAGAATGACATTCATATTGTCTAAAAATGACATCTATAGGTGTGGTTCAGTGGTTCGGCAATAAGATTGAGTTTTGCTATAACACAACTCTATATTTCCATCTACACTAGTTAATAATTTATGTATGTAATTATATTTACTGATAAAAAATATATTCAATTTTAATATTTGAATATTTTTTTATATTTATATTATATTTATAACTAATTATATACAAGGTTTAATATTTTTTATATGTTATGAATTATAGTTTACCATTTATTATATTTATGTGTATTATATAATTATTTAATTATATATATATATATACTTACAATGGGATGTAATCAAATACAAACTCTAAATATTGTACAAACTCCAAACTATGATCTGGATCGTTAGAAAATGTCAACAGATGACAAAATAATAGCAACAAATATGTCAACACAATGCCAATAGTTGATGTTGTGTTGACATTTTGTTGATATTGTGTTGACATCAAAATATTGAAACTTTACACTAAGTTGACATTGTGTTGAAACTGTGTTGATGCTGTGTTGAGGAGTTTGGAGTTTGTAAATACATAGAGTTTGCATTTTAACACTACCATATTTATAATACTATAACAGTTTGACCATTGGTTTAACCGGTCCGACCGGTTGAACCATTGTATCCACAATGGCGGCGAGCGGACCGGCTAGCCGATCCCTGGCGCTCGTCGGTCCGCTCGTCGAACCATTTCAGCAGGCGAATGCCAAATCGGCGAGAAAAACGGCGAGCGCACTCCGATTCCCGTGCACTCGCCGATTGACTGGCCGCCATAGCAGGCTCCCGATCGGCGAGCGATCGGCCAGCGGATTTTTTTATTATTATTTAATTTTCGAAACACTATATATACGCGATTTGCACGTCATTTTATTTGCACCACTAGTTTTAACGAGTATTCTCTCTATCTTAATTTGTGTACAAGAGCAACGACGCGAAATGGAGTACAACAACGAGCCTACTCCAGGGACGAGCGGGTCTCAAACTCCCACGGTACCCGTGGGAGGTGGATGGGGTCCGATGGCCAGGTACTACAATATGTACCCTTGGCAGCAGATGATGCCCGGGATGGCATCCGGGGGTGGTATGCCGGGATGGCAGGGGATGCCGGGCGGGCAGGGGGTACCGGGGATGCAACCCAGGATGGAGATGATGCCGGGGTACCCGGGGATGCAAGGGACGTCGGGGGGGGGGGAGGGGGGGGACAACGTCTATCGCCCCAGTTTTGATTTTGTGACTGCTTCTTCAAACACATCGACCCCATCGGAGACGCAGTTCACTGGGTGTGGTACTTTCTCCTTAGAGGAGTTGGGGATAGATCTCGGGGATGCGGACACCCCCGTTCAAACGGGGGGGAGTAGGGCGGGGTCGGGGTGCGCCAAAGAAGAAGAAGGGGAAGGGCAAGAGGGTGGTCGGTGAGTCGTCGCAGCCGGCTGATGACGACAACCCGGCACGGAGGAAGTGGACGGACACGGAGAACGTCGCGATGTCCAAGGCGTGGGTGAGTGTTTGCGATGATCCTCTCGCCTCGAACAATCAGAGGATCGTCAACTTGTGGGCTAAAATAGCAGCAGCCTACAAGGCATTTTGCCCGGAGGGGTGGCCACGCAGTGGGGAGGAGTGCCGGAAGGGGTGGGACCGAATCAGGGGTGGGGTCTCCCGATATTCGGGCTTGTACACCAACGCCATCCGCATGCAGACCAGTGGCCAAACTGAGGACGACTGCAGGAGGATAGCAGAGAAAGTCTTCCCCGTGCCCGGGCTTTATAGGGAGTTCACCTACTGGAACTGCTATGAGGTGCTGATGGACTCCGAGAAGTTTCGGGCAGGTGTCGATGCTGGCTGGCCGAAGAAGCAGCGCCTGAACTATGCCGGTGATTACAGCGGCGGCAGTAGCGGCGGTTCCCACGACCTCCCCAAGGATGTACAGGAGTTCCCGTCCCCTCCCGCGTTTGCTCGCCGCACTCGTCCGGTTGGTCAAAAGCGGGCTCAACGGGCTCGCCAGGCCTCCCAGGAGGTCCAGTCGGCATCCCCCCTGTTGGCGGGTCGACAGCCGAGCTCTTCTTCTTCGTGCGTCAACAAACGCGAGCTCAGATGTACAAGATCTTAGCTGAATGGAGGGCGGTAACTAACCCCGAGGAGAAGAGTTTTCTTCACGCAATGCTCGTGGGTATGCGGGCCGATTTGAATCCCGCCGCAGCACAGGTGGGGGGCTCAGACGCGGGCTCAGATGCCGCAGATTTGGGGGTCCTGGATAGCGGCGACGATGGCGGGGAGTGAGGTGGAGGCGGGGGGCTCGTGTGTGGCGGAGGAGTTTTTATTTAGATTAATGTAATTTTTTTTAATTAATGTACTTTTTTAAATTAATGTACTTTTTAAATTTTCAATATTATTATTGAGTTTTCCCGTATCTGTGTCGTAAATTTAATTCCGTATTTTGTGTGATTGTTAATTATTTATTTTTATAATTTTGTTTACTGTGGCAAGGCTATGGTTGGCCTATTGCTTGTCCTGATGATGTGGCATGATGAGTTTTTAGTGCTGATTATGTGGCAAGAAGAGTTTATGGCTAGGCCATGACTGACTTATGGCTGGCCTATTGCTATTGGAGATGCTTTAAAACCACGATGAATCCCTAAATCAGAGCCCTTCTACTCTGCACCATACTCCTCTCACACTCACACGCCCACTCCCTCACAGTCTGCATCATCGGCGGCGCCTCCATCGCCCATTTCATCTGTAGCTACTCCCCGCCCGGTGCCATCTCCTCATCATGTATTCTAGCTTATTCACTTCAACGAAGGACTGAAATTTCCAAGACGACGATATTGATTCCGTCAATTGGAGAAATGGCCAGCAAAAATGGAGGGAGACAAGGGCAACAGCTGCTTCAAATCGGAGAGAGATGAGGGCAAAAATGGAAGAACAATTTTTTTCAGAACAAGAGAGAAATGAGTGGCCCTTATACCTGCCTTCCTCCCTGATTGAGTTACACTCCACACAGAGATAGAGATAGTAGTATATGGGAGTGTGAAACCCGCTTCTTTTTCAAGCCTACCTAACGATAGATAGAGATGATGAATAGTGCATTTTCAGGCTATTTCAGGGTTACCACTTACCACCCACGCCCTACTATGTTCTCATGCTAAATTTGCATCTCCTTTAAAATACATAATAAGTGATTTAGGATTTATAAATTTATTCCATGTTTGGCCAAGTTTATAAAATCCTTAACAAGACTAAAAGTTACTATTTAAAAAGTTATAACTCCTTAAAACAGATACCATGTAAGATGTTGGGAGCTTACAAGTTAAGTTGTCTACTAAAACAGTGTTAGCAAAGAGTAAATTACACCAATACATTGCAACAAATCTTCAAAGAGATGAGCTTGGTCATGCACACCATTACCAATTTACAAAATATCCATCTATGCAAAATATATCTGCATTCATAAATCATAATACTCTCAACTCTCAAGGTCAAGTACATATATAGAAACATTACAACAAAAAAATTAAAACATTAAAACATGATTCATTCATTTAAGCCCCAACTGGCTCTGGACATCAAGAATGGTCTTAGCCGAGTTCCTGAGTTTCTCTACCTCCTCATCAGTAAGATGCACGTTGGTGACGCCCAAGACGCCCCTCCGGCCAAGCTGAGCTGGAAGGCTGAGGAAGACATCACCTCCGTTGATACCGTAGAAACCCTTTGCAAGAACAGAGACGGGATGAATCCTTCTCTGGTTCCTCAATAACGTACGAGCCAAGCTTGCAACTGAGTAGCCTATAGCCCAAGAAGTGTAGCCCTTCAAACGTATGACCTCGTAGGCACCTTGCACAACCTCTTTGTGTATGTTTTCGAGCGTTTGCTTCTCGTAGGGAATCTGTTGTCTCTCTAGAAAGCTTAGAACCGGCACGCCTCCAACGCTGATGCTTGACCATAGTGCAACTGAACTATCGCCATGCTCCCCAACGATGTAGGCCTAGGCACATATTGGTTTAGTTAGTTATTGGAAAATAGTAACATCTAGTTTTGACTGTTTTACTTTGATAACATGACATCTCAAGGGGCATTTTATGTTCCTAGTTGATGGTGGTTTTATATTTGGTTATGATGCAATTTCAATATTTTGGGTAACTCATCAATAAATCATAACTTCCAATCACTGAATATTGACTAATGAAAGCAGAACATGGATCATTTATGAACGAACTACTCTGTAAGACATGTTTTTCTCACATAACTAGATCAAACACACATTTCCTGACAAACGACACAAGATTTTTATATTCCCCCAGTCCATTAAAAAAATGAACATTTTGTTGAGCATGTGTTTTACTGCATAATTGATAAAATAAGAGAGAGGTACACATATGATAGTAAATGTAGTGTAGTGAAAGTGATATCCACATTATTAAAATATTAAGTGAAAGTGATATCCACATTATTAGAATATTAGTAGTATAGTTGAATAGAAAATTCATACATTTTAGAAAAAGACAAAAAAATAGTTCATACCGTAGGAAATATATATAATAATATGCTCCAACATTTAATAAGTGTCATGTGCATTAAATCCTCAATTTCTAAAGTATAGACAAGATTAACTCTTTTATATCGACAAGAAAGAACCAGTAAATCGTTCTCATGAAAAAGTGAAAATAAAATATAGTTGGTGGAGTGGGCTATATCACGGGTTTTTTCTTCTTTTGTTCTAAACTAGAACTTAGGTTCTTTATTTGTTTTAGACTTTTTTTTTGTTCCGGATTTGGGAGAGACGCATGACCCTCATGCGTCTCCTTTTAATGAGACGCATGACAGTCATGCGTCTTTCATAGAGACGCATGAGGGACATGCGTCGTTTATTTTTTAATTTTTTCGGGCAAAGACGCATGAGGGTCATGCGTCACGGGCAAAGGCGCATGATCATCATGCGTCGCTATTTTTGTTGCTTCGCTCCGGTTGTCAGTGGTTTTTATTGCTTTAATTTGTTGGTTTTTGTTCAGTGATTTTACCACACATTTGACACCATAAATCATGTGATGGGCTAGGATGGTCCACCTCCCCTTATTTTATGTATTTGTCCAGTGATTTGACCACACATTTCACAATATAATAACGTGATAGGCTAGGATGGTCTACCACCCTTTATTTGTCGGATAGAAAATCAGCCCTCTAGGAGTTTACCTATCTTAGTGGACTAGCAATTATTGGTTCAGGTGTCATGTCACCCAACGTGCTTATCATCACCGCATTTGAAGTGCTTATTTCATTTATTGTTTGAACCAGGTTAGAAATAGCGACGCATGATGATCATGCGTCTTTGCCAGTGACGATGATCCTCATGCGTCTTTGCGCGAAAAAAATTAAAAAATTAACGACGCATGTCCCTCATGCGTCTCTATGAAAGACGCATGACTGTCATGCGTCTCATTAAAAGGAGACGCATGAGGGTCATGCGTCTCTCCCAAATCCGGAACAAAAAAAAAGTCTAGAACAAATAAGGAACCTAATTTCTAGTTTAGAACAAAAGAAGAAAAAGCCCGCTATATCACATTAGAGGACCTAAAAAGTGAAAATAAAATAAAGGTTAGATCAATTTCCAATATGTGGCCGGTGGTATATGCAATACCCGACAAATGAACTAATCAATCACTTTGGAATTACCACAATCGTCGTCTAATTATAATAAACATCCTTTCATTTCCAAAAAAAATAAACACTCTTTGATAAACCGGAGAATAAGTTATTTTCGCTTACCTTTGTCGGTTACATTTTAAAAAGAGAGATTTTCTAAACTTTCACTAATATTCAGATTTTGCATATCAATTTTTAAAAACCAGTCTATAAATTAACAAATTATTGATTTATTTTAATTTGCATCTAATTAAAAATTTTACTCTAATATGGTTTAATATAAATCATAATCTAATAAATAAAAGTTCAATTTATTATAATTAATATGGTGTTGTTTGATCCTTAAACGTGATGTCATTTTAATTAATGTTAGAAATGTCACGTAACTAAGTCAAAATCATGATTAATTGTAAAATAATAACGCATCAATAATATTAGTATTGAAAATATGTAGGTATCATCCAAAAATTAATTGGTGATAGGAGGAGAGGCCTACAAGACTTATATGATGATTTCAATTATTTATGAGCACTCATAAAAGGATAGTTATATTTATATATTTATTTTAATTGCCAACAATTTAATTACAAAATTAGAATAAATTATACTCTCATCCCCCATTATGTATTCCAGTTTTTATTTTGGTTCGTTCCTTATTAACTATCTCACTTCACCTTATAACTTTTGGTAATGGACCTCACATTGCACTAATCAGTTTCACTCACAATTTATTATTCCCTCCATCCCATAAAATATAGGCAATGGGTATGGCACGGGAATTAAGAAAAAAATGGTAAATAGAGAGGAAGAGAATTGTATGGTAAAGTAAGAGAGAGAAGAAGAATAATAGTTAAAGTAGTTTTAGTGGATAGTGAAACATACATTATTATATTGATATAACTTTCTAAAAATGGAATGTACACATTTTTGTGGGACGGATGAAAATGGAGAGTGCACATATTTTTATAGGACGTGGAGTATAAAATTAATATATAAAAGTAAAACCCTTGTGCCATACACTTTTTCAACTCATTTCTTTATACTCCCTCCATCCACAGTAGGACTCACTCTTGTTATGGGCACGAGTTTTAAAAAAAGTAAAGGATAGTGGGTTAGAAAAATTAGTGAAATATGAGGCTCATTTTTTTATATTGATTATTAATAAAATATGAGTAAAGTTAGTTTGTTAAATATATGACCAACTTACTATTTATGATAATACTTACTATTTATGGTAAAAGACACTCCCTCCATCACACAAGAATTTCAACCCACAAGAATATGCATTTTTTATTTTTAGTCCGTCCCATAAGAATATACACTTTCCAATTTTACTTTAATTACTTTTTCTCTCTACTTACATGTTTTGCATTAAGCCCGTGTAGTTCCCAAAGTGCATATTCTCTGGGGACGAAGGGAGTAAACGTGAAGCAATATTTAGGATGTAAGAAATATTTTTAAAACTCGTGAAGAAGGAAGTACCCCTGAAAGTTTATTGGCAAATTTTAAAATGATGCAAAATGAAGAAAGTTTAGAAATTTGGGAATTTACTGTTTCGAAAAATCTAATATAAATGCATTTTATAGGGACAATGAGTGAGTTGCATAAAGTAGATCGCGAAAAAAAGTGGCAACTAAATAAATTAAAATAAAAAAGAAATATCTAACCTGCACATCCTGCGCATTGACGTCAAGGTGATCCGCGATCAGAAACCGAAACCGCGACGAATCCAGATTGGTACCCGACCCGATAACCCGATTCGGGGGAAATCCGGAAAGCTTCCACGCCACATAGGTCAGCACATCGACGGGGTTCGAAACCACCACAATGATCGAATCCGGCGAGAATTTGGCGAGCGGCGGGACGATGTGGCGGAAGAGCGCGACGTTGCGCTGGAGGAGGTTGAGCCTGGTCTCGCCGGGCTTCTGGCGGGCGCCGGCGGTGACGATGCAGAGGTCGGAGTCGGCGGTGGCGGCGTAGTCGAGGGAGGCGTTGATCTTGACGCGGGGGAGGAAGGCGGCGGCGTGCTGGAGGTCGAGGACCTCGCCCTGGAGCTTGTCGGCGTTGGCGTCGACGAGGGTGAGCTCGTCGGCGAGGTCCTGGGTCATGATGGTCTGCGCGATCGCCATGCCGACGTTGCCCACGCCGACAACGGTGATCTTCGTGTTGCGGCGTGGGGAGGTGGCGGGGGCGGCGCCGGAGATCTGGGTGAAGAAGGAGTTGGAGAGGTCGAGCCCGTCGGGGCCCAGGAAGTTGGAGGACGAAGCCTTGTGCATTTTTTTTTAAATTTGGATTTTGTGATTTTCGGATTTGGATTGTGGTTTTGGGGCTTTGATTTGGGGATTATAAATAGTACTCTCTCCTATTCAGGTGGTGGCGTGGGGCGGAAAAAAATGGTGTTCGTGGTCGTGGTTTTCAATGCTCATTTTTTTCGTGGAGACTGTTATGGGTGGTCGTGGTTTCCCCCTATTACCATGGGCTATTGGTCAATTAAGTGGGCCCTATTCATGTTTGTACATAACTTTCTCTTTTTTTCCGAAAATACCTTTATCTATTTTGTTAACTACCACCCATTATAGCAATTGGCATTGAAGATTAAGAAAAAAAATGTCAATTGGTACGAATGATTAAGAAAAAAGTGTGTAATATTTTAAATAAAAAAATAATAAAGTATAAGTGAGAAGAAAGTAAGAGAGGGAAAAAATAGGTAAAAAGAAATATGTTGACTTTTACTAAAAAGGGAAATGACTCCACTACTATGGAACGTACTAAAATGACAAAATGATTACTAATCCCTCCGTCCCGCTTTAGGATTTCCAGTTGAGTTAGGCACATGTTTTAAGAATGTGTTTGAGGGGGTGCACTACGGTTAATAAGTGAAATTCTGTAAAAAAAAAAACAAAGCAAATCTCAACCCTTGGATCCTTAGATTGGATGGTTGTGATGTTAATATCCGAGCTACATTTTTACACTAAAGGTGTTACATTATTAGTCGAGCTACATTATTAGACTACACAATTTACATTATTAGACTAAAGCGCGTTACATTATTAGCTTAGCTACATTATTAGACTACACAATCTACATTATTAGATGACACATGACATTAATCTAACGGTTACATCACAAGATCCAATAACTGAGATTTGCTTTTATATTTGACAGAATTTCACTTATTGATCTGATCACGTTCCTGTGTTTGAGTGTGTAATAAATAAATGTTGTAGTGGATATTGAGACCCACTTTTGGCACCTGTTTTGAGAAAGTGTTTGAGTGTGTAATAAATAAATGTTGTGGATATTAGGACACACTTTAAAAACTTTTAAAATTAAATTGTAAGTATTTTTTATTAGTTTTTTCCAACCAGGACTCTTAAAGTGGGACGGAAGGAATACTATGTACCGAAGTAAGTAATATTTTTTTGTTTTAGACAAAGAACATATACTATGGACGGAGAACTATTTACTATGTATATACATTTATTTGGCTTTGTTGGGATATAAGAATGGAAATGAAACATAAATTTAGTCGAATCAATAATTCTATTGGAAAAAAAAATAATTTGTTGCGCATATAAAGGGGTCTATTCATTAAATAAGCAAACATAAGCATAAATACCTCATAAAATAATTAGAATGCTCAAACGAGGAAAATATATGAGCACTCAATGTTCCTATTTCATTTTTTTAAAATCTAAAAATTCTCTCTTTATTCTCATTTTTACCATTCAAAGATCATGTACAACCAGATATACTACTGAAAATGAGATTTGATATAGAAAACTATTCTAATCATACATCAAATCCAAACTCACTGCAAGATTTCTCTATATAACAACACCAAATATGGTGCTACTACAAAATTTTTATATAATAAAAAAATGGTGTAAAATTTTAATTTTGTGTAAAATTAGTTGGAGTAAAACTACTTTTTGGTGTGACATATTGATACGTTATAGACATATTGATACATTATAGACGTATAAGAAGTGATGACCGGTGGAAAATTGCTCGGCGATCGGTGGTTACTGCACGCAAGAGAGGTTCTTGTGAGACAGAGACAAAAGTTATTGAGAACTTTGTAAAGAGAAGTGAATTTGGGAAATAAACTTATCACTCATTGCTATAATAAGTTGACAAGTTTCCCTTTTATATTCTAGGATCCTAGGGTTGTTCGACGTCCTACCTCTTGGGAAATAACCACAAAGAGAACCTAAGATGGGGCTTATAGTTAAACCCAACACTTACTATATAATAAACACTATAATAATGATAAAAACGTATGCTTCAAATCCACAACGAAATTAACCATCTCATTTTGGCACACATCTGATGAGACGATTGATGGCCAAGTGTTTCTCTTCGGACGATTGTTGCTCTTCTTCTTGGTGACCCGAACCTCTTGTTGCAGCTTGTCCAATTCTGTATATGATCAGAATTTTGATGGTGGTCTTATGATCACACTTGAACATCGGTTTGAGGTGATCCTATATCACATATACGCAAAAATAGGTTTGAGTTTGATATAAATGGTTGAAGATGACCTAATATCAGGACGCTTGAAAGCTTGATTTCTCGATTCTGTTCTTTTTATGCCTAACTCGCGCAAACTGAAATAGGAAGGAACGTAGATTGGTCAAGAGATGCTCTCCAACTGATCAGGCTGACTCTCTGACAACCCACTTGTCGTCGGGTGCCAAATTAGAACAAGAAGGGCTTTCAAGACCTTAACCCACAATACTATTAACTAGTAAAGGAAAGTAAGGGTCGAATCGCACAGAGATAAGGAATGTTGAATTGTGTTTGGGACATTTGTGAAATTGGCTGCTGCCACTCTTTGAAAGTGGGTTAAGTTTACTCTATTGGCCTGAACGACTTAGACTGATTTCTACCGAACTGATCAACTGAACTAGTGGACTAAAGGTACTCTGCAAAAAGTAGGAGGGACCACTGAAAACAACGACGCACTATAATAAAGCTGAAACACATGAAAAGATGACAAAGACTACTACGCTAACTAACTACGATCTTCTTCTTCTCCAAACTGTTGGGGCTTGGTGCCCCAACCACAGTAGAAGACTTGTACATAACAAATAAATAAGATACAAATCTATTTAACCGATTATGCGATTAATCAATTCACATGTTAAACATATAATTGTATGCTAGAACGCAAATAATTCGTGCTTAAAGAAAGTAAATCCTAGAACATGAATTCTACGGTTTAGAGTTATCGATTTGATTCTCTAAAGAATCAACGATTGCTTGCGCCTTCTCCATGATGATATTCAATACTAGACCACGGATCTTCTGACTGGTTCCCGAACTGTATCTCGATATCAGGGTGGGCGGATCATATCAAAATATTAGGACTCGAATAAAGAAGACAAAAAATTCCTCACAGAGGAGGAGCTGAAAATCTCATGGAGGAGAACTGAAAATTTCAACTCCTTCTATAGAGAGAGGGGACGAAAATTTCATATAGGAAAATTAATAAAAATGATTATGTCTCATTTATTCTCCTATTTATATTAAGTTACATATTGGATGCAGTCAGTGATCTATGGAAGGTTTTGGATATGGCCCCCCCAATTATCTTTTTACTAATTAAATTGAACCCAAAATTTAATACAAGCTTATATTAGAATATTACGAGCAGCCACTACAGAAGTAATATTGCACTGCCCATCCAAATCCGAAATTAGAAGTAATCCGAGCTTCCATTTTGTTTGTCGTTTATTTCCCGCACTTAAGATAGAAATATCCATTAATTAATTAGTGTCTACTATAGACTTAATTAATTAACATCTTTTAATTTCAAGAGTGGACTTAGCAAGAAACACTTATTTATTATTCATGGAATAATTAAATTCCAACTGGCCAATTTCTGAATAATAAAATATTGTTCGAGCTCCTCTTGAGGACATTATCAAACTAGACTCACCAAGCGAGCGATTCAACATAATAGCAATCCTAGCACCGCTAGTGTAACACCCCACTTTCGGAACCCTAATTTGCGAAGCATAAAATTTTTACATTTAATGCTTTTAATGTCGTGAAGTATGTGAATTAAATGATGAGTGAATTAATTGCATGTTTTCTGTGTGACCTAATTGCGTTTTGGAATTTAGATTTGATTTGATTAGTCAAATCCGTTGAAATTGTGACGTGGCTGTGTGAATAATCTATGCGGGGTGAAATATATTGTGGCGAATTATTTCTTAAGGGATGAGTGAGATTAAATAGGAGCATCAGTATTCATTTGGCATTTTCGACCCTTGTTATTATTGGAGAAGAAATCCTATTTTTCCTTGGATTTAATTAATTGCTTGAGATATTTATCCAAATTAAATCCAAAGTCCGATTATTCCTTATTCTCTCCATGAGAAAAACGACGCCTATGCCTTACACCATGGAGATTTCGAAATTCTCCTATTTATGGGAGAAGGAAATTATTCATTATATATTTTGATCCCTTATTTATTCCCTTCCATGAATAAATATAAATATTCTAGCAAATCTTACCATACCTAAGGAGATCTTGCCATATCCTATTTTTATTAGGATTTGAATTTATTTCCTTATGGGAGAAGGAATAAAAATCGCCTACTCCATATGTTATTGGGAGGATTATTATTTTTATTCTGCTCTGTATTATTTTATTCTACTCCGTGAAATACCAAATTAAATCATAGGCTAATTAAATAGCATAGATTTGGAATTCCTCCTATTTTCTCTCCTAATTCACGCCAACTTCCACTCCTCCATATCTTTTCAAATCTTTAATTTATTTAATTAAAGATTATATCTTGCACTCTATAAATAAGAGAGAAACCCTAAACCTAAATCACAAAATACACGCCTCCCACTCCCTTGAAATTCACGCCTCACTTCTCCCTCTCCCTCTCAATTTTTCTTCTATTTTTCTCCATAAATTCTTCATCTTTTGAGAAGAATATAAGTTAAAGCCTCAAGAATTGTTGAAGAATCAAGATTATACTTTATTTCTACCGATTGCTTTTGATCAAGAAAGGTATAATTGAAATTTTTTCCCTCATCCTCTCCATTGAAACCTTGATTTTGATTCCATCATGCATATAATAAGTGTAGAGATCGTAGATCTAATATTTAATCGGGTGGGATTGATGGTTGCATGAAAAAAGGATATGTATATGCATTTAGGTTGTTTATGAATGAACTTGTGGATGATTTGTGGTGAATGCTATGTGAATGTATGAGAACATGATGATGAGATCTTTTTGAAGCATGATTATTTGTTGGAAGCATGAATATATGTGTTGGGATGAATATTTGATAAACCCTAATTCGAAATTGGAAGCATGACAACTGTGGTATTCGGACAGTAGATTCCAACGTGTCTTTGACTGACCAAACGATCTTATTTTGATGCGAAATTTTAACTGAGTAAACATCAAGGTGTCTTCTGTGTTTTGTGTGAAAATCAGCTTTTTTGGTTGAAATATGAATTGGTAATGAATTATTGAAGTCGACTGCGCAGTTCTGTCAGAATTTATATTCTCGACCAGTGAGTTTCATTTTTGATTTGACCGACCTAAACATATGATTTTGATGTGAAATTTTAACTGGATGACCTTGGATGTGTATACTGGCTTGTGGCAAATTTTCAGCCCCAACGGAGGTCGGATGGATTTTTAATGATTTTCACAATACGACTGCTCTTTTCTGCCAGATTTAAGTCATGCAAAGATAATCTATGTTGTTAAGCTTTGAATGATATACATGATGCATATGTGTTAAGGAACCCATTCTATGATGTAGTGATGTGTTGTACGTTGATGTATGCTCTGGTGTGTTTCCTTATGTTGATAAAACGAATTGATGGGAAAAGGGAAACGTTGGGGACATGCATGATTTTGAGTCGATAATTGAGACTGATTTATGATACACATAAATTTTAAAGGTAATAACTCGCGCTCTCAACGTGATAGCAAGGGGAAGAAAGTGCTTGAGATCTAAGCCGTCGAGGTGGGCTTTCTTTTAAATAAGGACAATGTCCTAAAGATTTTATCGATGGAAATGCAACTATGTTTATCATGTCGTGTTTTGATTTTAACGTGTCTATCTTATGTGGCTTCGCCACTATTATTTAAATCAAATTCGGGTCCTCGTAGGGCCGGAAACCCTACTTGGATTAGTGTACACCTATGGTAGACTGTGTGCTAGCGTACGGGCTGGCCGGTCTAGTGACTTGGTTTGTGGCCACATTCCAAGTCATGTATTGGCAGATATGGCTAACGTCTATGGGAAAATGACTGATCAGTCGACTTTTACAATGGGAAATGATTTTGAGTGGCTTGGGCCTTTCTAAAGCTAAACCCCGCTGGTTACGTATGTATGGCATGATAAATAATAATTTTTATGAAAATGTTTTCGGCATAAGTCCACTGAGTATCTTTATAGTACTCAGCCCTGCATGTGTTTTCCCTATGTGCAGGTAGAGCGGCGGCGAGAGTATGGTGGTGTTGAGCAAGTTAATTGAAGAATGAATTGTTTATCTTTGATCTGTGAGTGTCGTTGTGTCTTCACACATAACTTCACTCTTCTCTTGGATGCTTCTGTTTTACTTATTGTTTGATCTTGACACTATTTTGAGTTCCGTTTAGAATCTAAAGACATGATACGTTTTGGAGTACGTTGAACCCTTTGTTATCTTGAATACCAATGATTATAATTGTTTTCTCCTTTGGTCCATCTGTCAAAGCGTCACCCTGACCCTTTTCTCTTGATTTATTGTTCATTTATTTCCTTGGTCAAACCCCTTTTTATAAAACCCTAGCCCCTTTTATTTTATTGCATTTAAGTCCTGTTAGGTCACGATCGCCGCATTTAATTACCCTAGAAGGGCGGTCGTGACAGCTAGATATTAATCACCACTACTAAATATATCAAAATTATTGGGTTGCGAAAAACTCGCACCATTTGATAAATCAAAGTAGTGCATAATCAATACCGTATGCTCAATGCTAACGTATGTTGATTAAAAAATGGTTGTTTATCAAAACCTAGTCTTCCAGTTGATAGCATGAAGACATGTCTTGCTGTTATATCCATTCAGTGCTATACCACACCAATGTCATCTTATTTCAGTAAGGCTTAGAAATATCAGACTGACATTGCAGAATTTCACGATAGGTAGTCTAAGCCTATCTGGGTTGTGAAATTCTTGTTTTTCTTTGTTCAGAACTAACCGTGTTACCTTAAAGTGGACGACGCCCACAACCAGTCTACTAAAACAACGACATAGACTTTGTTTGCTTCTTATACATTTAAATGTTTGTAAAACATCTTATAAATGCACAAGCAAACACAATGTAATAATATTCGTGATTCTATTCGTGCGAAACTGCTCGAATAATACTGAATTGAGTTAAAAGTGCATTGTAGAGTTTTTCGTATACAAGCAAGATTCTATTCGTTCTTGAAACATGCTTTTCAGTATACCAAACCTAACACAAACAACCAAAATAAATTAGCTAAGCAATTACGAAAGATCTGAGCAGAGCATCTAACGTAAAACAGGTAACAAAGTAAATCAAAACTAGATCCATGCAAATCAAACAAAAAGGAAACAGATCGATAGAAACTGCTCTAGTGCCATGCAAACTGACATGTTAAAACTCAGATCCGACATGAAACCAACTAGAAACAGCTATATCTAAAACATCAAACACCAATCAGAACATTACGATCTGAGATCTAAGCAATCAACGAGAATCAAACATGATCAAACTCAAACAGAACAAACACCAACTCAGAAAATCTCAGATCCAAGCTAACTTCCACCATAAACTTCATTTCATAAACAATCTCCAACAATCCCAGCTCGAATCAATAATCCAAACTTCATATTCAAAGATCGAATGACAAAATCAACTTGTAACAAGAGTTAACTAAGAGAAAAACTCAAAACAACTGCAGATTTAGAAATCATCAAGAGAACTAAAACGGAAACAAGCTAAACAACGTATCAACCCCTAGGGATTTAGGAAAACATGAACGAATAAAAGTTTCTTTCTAAACTCAGCTCTCTCCTTCCTAAACAAGGAAGTAGAGAGGGATGCTGTGGTAGAACTCCGATTCCAGTTGTTGTTAACCTCCTTACTCCATGCTAGCTCCACGGTGTAAGTGTGAGAATGTGAGGTGAGTGTTTTTCGATCCCCCTTTCTTCTACATTTCCTCATCTATTTATAAGACGGCTTGGACACCAATGCCTAGGGCAAGATCCTCCTGATTTGGCATTAATGCCCTTGCTAAAAAGGGTATCCCTTCTTCTCTCTCATCTGACTCATCCTTTCGCAACTTTATTGTGTTTGGACTTCTATTGATCAGTTTGTTCAACTGCTCAGCATGGTCCGCTTTCTTGATAAGCTCGCACAGCTACGCGGCATGGTCATCTTGCTCCCTTGATCAGTTTGCCTCAATTCTTGATAATGTTTTGTTTCCTATGCCACTCGATCACCGCACACTAACACTTTGCTGCTTTTCAGCTCCTGCACACTTAAACATCTACTCTTTCTAACATTAATGCCCTATTAGTATAACAACCACCATTAAACCATGCTTGAAACGAGCTCTATCAACGCTTTATCTAGTCATCGCTTGGATCCGGCTATACCCAAACTTTTTTTTGTTTTTATCTGTCATCGCTCACTAATCAATGAAATTTCTATCGTCATTTGGAGTAGAAACACAAAATCAAGATTTATTTAGTTTTGCACTACCCATTATGCTAGTAGATAAGTACTCCCTCCATCCCATAATAGATGTCACATTTGGATAATAACACAGGATTTTAAGAGAAGTTGTTGTGCGTGTTAAGTGAAGAGAGAAAATAATACTCCCTCCATCCACAAGAATATGCACTCTTTCCTTATTAGTCCGTCTCACAAGAATATGCACTTTTCAATTTTGAAAACTCTTTTCACTCTAATGAGGTGAGACCCATTTTCCACTAATAATACTTTAATTACTTTTTCTCTCTACTTCTTTCTTACTATCTCAATTTTGCATTAAAACCCGTACCGAACTCAAAGTGCATATTCTTTAGGGATAGAGGGAGTATATTTATTTATATTAATCTGAGAAATTTTTTTTTCCAAAAAATGAATTGTAACATTTATTGTGAGTCAAACTAAAAAGGAAACTGCGACATCCATTATGAAACAGATGAAGTACATAGTAAGGGGGTATGCACAAGAATTATTATGTTATTCGAAAGATTGTGGTGATGATACCATGCTATAGACGTTTAAATTGGGCTATTTAAAACATGAGTAAAGGCCAAAATTGGTCCTGAACATATAGTCATTTTACGATTTTGGTCCTAAACATTATCTTTTGGATTTTTTGGTCCTGCACATATGGACATTTGATCATTTTGGTCCTCCGTCAATATTTCCGTTAAAAACTAACGGTCAACATTATCTTTTGGATTTTTTGGTCCTGCACATATGGACATTTGATCATTTTGGTCCTGCACATATGGAATTTTGATCATTTTGGTCCTCCGTCAACATTTTCGTTAAAAACTAACGGTCAACGGCCGATTTTTGACTAAAACAATGGGTTGGGTCGGGTCGTGTTTGGGTCGGGTTTGGGTTATACGTTAAGAAAAAAATAATATTTTCTTAAAATCTAAGCATAATATTTTCATTAAAATCTAAGCATAATATTCTTAAAAAATTAATTAATATTTTTTAATTAATAAAATTAAAGTATAGTATTTTTTAATTAATTTTTTCATGAATTTGAAGAAAATATTATGCTTAAATTTTATTAAAAATACTTTTTTAATTATTTAATTTATTATATAGATTTAATATTAATATACTTTAATTTTATTATTTTGATTAAAAAATGATTATTTTAATTTGGTAATTTTTTATTTTATTGTGTAATATCATGTTTAAATCGTATAATAACATCATGTTTTAGTCGTTATAATATTTTTAATCAACAAAAATAACTAAAAATTAAAGTTTTATAATTTTTTAATTAATAAAAAATAATTATTTTTTTTCTTAACGTGTAACCCAAACCCGACCCAAACACGACCCGACCCAACCCATTGTTTTAGTCAAAAATCGGCCGTTGACCGTTAGTTTTTAACGAAAATGTTGACGGAGGACCAAAATGATCAAAATTCCATATGTGCAGGACCAAAATGATCAAATATCCATATGTGCAGGACCAAAAAATCCAAAAGATAATGTTGACCGTTAGTTTTTAACGAAAATGTTGACGGGGGACCAAAATGATCAAATTTCCATATGTGCAGGACCAAAATGATCAAATGTCCATATGTGCAGGACCAAAAAATCCAAAAGATAATGTTAAGGACCAAAATCGTAAAATGGCTATATGTTCAGGACCAATTTTGGCCTTTACTCTTAAAACATCAACGACAATTGTAAACTACAAAGAACTAAAGCACGATAGTCGAAATAAAACAAATGCTTGCTTACATGAGGCTATTAACTAATGAATTAAGCTCGCAAGGAAAAGTAACCATGAAGGAAAGACTTAACAAAGTACTCCCTCTATCCCCTATTAAGTAGCACCCGTTGATTCGGTACAGGTTTTAAGAAATGTAATGGAAAGTTGGTGGAAAAAGTTAGTGAAATGTGAGATCCATTGCTAATATTAGTAAAAAGTAGGGATGCTAATTAATTAAGGACCGACTAAAAAGGAAATTGGTGTCAATTGAGGGACGAAAAGAGTATTTTGAATTAAAGGTTAATGAAATAATAAAGCAGCTAGAAGCATGCTTTACAATATACACCCTAACAATTATCGACAATATAAACGAACATAATTAACTGAACATAACCTTATTCTCGTAAGAGAATCTAACCTTATTCTAAGCTCAGTGTTAGAGAAAATATCTTTTGATATGGTTCATCATCTCATAGTGTGTCACACCACACTACTCCACGCCACACAATGCCGCCCCATTCCATCCTTGCAACCATGATGAACAAATCGAAGATGCATGTGGGGTCTAGAGTTTACTTGTTGTGAGGCAAGGAAAGCACACTGAAGATTAAATATATACTACTCCCTCCGTCCTGGCTAAGTGATACGCTCAGATTTTGCACAATTTTAAGGTCATTATTTGGTTCGTTTTGAATGTCAAAGTTGCATTATATGCCCATTATTTGCATATTTTTTCTATTTTGGTATTTTGACATGTTTTGTGAGAAATGTGCATATTTGAGCTTAAAAATGGAGTCAAAATGCAAAGTTGGAAATCTGGAGCTGTTCTGCATGTTCAGCGGTCCGCTGCAACACAGCCGGCTACCGCTAGCGCCCAACGACCGCTAAGCCAGAAGCGGCCTGCTCCGGGAAAGTTGTGCATGGAAGAAAGGACACGCCCAGCGACCGCTGGGGAGTGCGTGGCGACCGCTACAAAGAGTCCAGAGAGTTACGGGATGATTGCTAGCGACCGGTGAAACAAGTGCAACGACCGTCACTTATTCGTCCCTTAACCGTCCCTTAAATTACTATTCATTCAATTTCATTTTTTTATTTTTTATTTCCAACAAATTCAATTAATAAAAAACACACTTCATTAAAAATAAAATAACATTACAACATAAAATTCGTAAAAAATTAAAAAAACATAATTAAAAATCCTAAAAAAATAAAAAATATATAATTTAATGTCCTCCGCCAAAATTTGCCCAAATGTGCTCCATTAGATCATCTTCGAGTTGGGCGTGAGCGGAAGAGTCACGTGTCCTTGCCCGAATAGACAACCGTTCTTGTATAGACGGATGCACTCCACTTCGAGGCGGACTACTGCGGTTGAGCTTCCGGGGGCTTCAGGGTCGAACCAATTTCCCGCCTCGGGTCCTTCATCTTGGACAATCATGTTGTGCATTATTATGCACGTATACATGATGTCGACCATGCTCTCCATGAACCACGTACGAGCCGGGGCTTTGATAATGTTGAAGCGCGCTTGGAGAATCCTGAACTCCCACTCCACATCCTTTCGAGCAGCATCCTGCTTCTGCGCAAAACGCGCCTGCTTTGCAAAAAAATAAAAATAAATTGGAAAACGGCTAGAAAATAGTAATATTATCGTTTTCCACTTTTTATTTTTTTTTATTTTATTTCGAATTTTTTTTAAAAAATGATTTATTGCGTCAGCGTGACGAATCTCACTCGCGGGCCGGCGAGTGGGCATCACGCATAGCCTGAGAGCGCGTGGCGAGCCGTCCCGTGCCGCGTCTCGGCGTGACGGGCAATCCGGCGAGACGGTGACGGGACGAGACGTTGCAACGCGTCCCGCCACCGTTTCGTCACGGAGTAACGAGATTCGGGCCACCCGCGTAACGCGTTGCGGGTGACCTTAGTTTAAAATACACATACAAGGGACATCATGCTAATAACTTAATTATGATATGAAATGGTGGTTGTTAATAGTTAATTCTTCTTATCTTAAATCCATCTATTCTACCAAACGAAACCTTAAGCGAAAAAAACTGATTCGTCACTCAAAGTTTGTCTCGTTTTACTATTTTAATCCATCCCA
This sequence comes from Salvia splendens, assembly GCF_004379255.2. Taxonomy (NCBI): domain Eukaryota; kingdom Viridiplantae; phylum Streptophyta; class Magnoliopsida; order Lamiales; family Lamiaceae; genus Salvia; species Salvia splendens. The sequence goes on from NC_056035.1 coordinate 28,530,212, forward strand.
CGAAATTTGTCCTATTTAAAATCTTACCAAAAATAGACATTAAATACATTCATAATCTTTTCAATGTGGGACCCTTATTCCCCTGCATACAAAGTTTCTTAAAACTCGCACGGATCAAATTGGGACAAATTTGGGGATGAAGTATTTAAAAGTACTCCAAAAAAAATAAATAAAGGGTGGGCGCTAACGCGTGAAGAAATGAAGAGAGTGATGGGGTCTCTTGCTGAGCTAGAGAGATTGCAAACCGGAATCCTTCACCGCATATCACACCTCGAGCTCTCTTACTTACCCCATTCTCTCTCCCACTCCCTCTCTCTCTCCGATTCCGATGACTCCACCACCACTCATGGCCGCCTCTCCGCCATCCTTGCTGCTAACGGAGTTCGAGACTTCTCCTTCAAGCGCGTCCCCTCCGATTACTACGACTGGACCCTTGAAGCCCGGCGAGATGTCCTCGGCGCCTCCTCCATTCACCATCTCTGCAAGAGCATTGTTTTGGTACCTATTTTAATTGTGCCCTAATTTACATTTTTTTTTCCTTTCTGATTTGGAAACTTGCGATTATCTGATTCTGCATTCAATTCAAATCCAGTTGTTTAGCCTTATTTTTTTTAGATTGTTTACTTAGATCATCACGCATTTTAGTGGAAGACAGTTCAATTGATCAAATTGCAGAGTATTTGATGCTATGGCCAGGTTACATCATACTGTTTAATGTAGTAGCAATTAGTAGTATATTAGTTTTGGATCTAATGCCTATAGCCAAACACAATGAAAGATGTTTATTAAGAAAGAGCAGAGCAAGAATGAGAAGGAAACGATGAAACATAAAATAAACATAATAAAGTTCCTCCTTGTAGAACAAAGAGGCCGCTCCTCCGAAAAGTCCTACAACAAACGCTGAACTCGAATGGAGTGTATTAATGAACCATTAAAATGCTGGATAGTATCCCTATTTATAGGACTCCAATTGAATTAAAACCCCTAGGTAACTAAAAATCCTAAACTATAACTCTTATCTTTCACTCTTAGTGATGAAGTCTATCTCTTAAACAAGACTCTATCAACAACTAATGGAATGGATAATAAACAATTAACTAAAGATAGTGCAAATAATATTTATCTGGGAGAGCCTAGAGTGAATGGACTATGAGAAACGTTCTCTGTCAATTACTCTGCTATGAAAACAACCTTTGCCCCAAGGCTGCAGTTGGAACCGACCAAGGGGGCTCTCTCCTACACACGCTTGACTACACAAGGAAGCGTGCATAACCGAACGGTCAACAAAAGAGTAATGTGTTGTGCGAGTGAAGAAACAAGACATGAGGGAGGGGCAGTTGCTGCAGAATCAGCATGAGCAACGATGCAGAGGAAATAGACGTGGGTGAGGACATGTAGATAGATGGCACTGGAGCAAAATACTGCGGTTTCATGGACGAGGGCGGGGCGGTGGCAGAGGGCTGGGTGACACGTTAGGCGCTATCGCAAACTAGGGTGGTGGAGGAACAACAAAGCTGATCGAACTGGTGGTGTTTCGCGACAGCTGGTGGAGTCGCAACTAGGATCCCGAGCTCACCAGAGTGATGAGGGAAAAATTCACACGAATTAGGGCGCACTAACATGTTAATTTACAACCCATGTCTGCCAAATTTATGCATTTTTACATAAACTCTGATTTTTGTCCAAAATATTTATCAAATATGCACTATAAGTCGGATTGTTTTTGGAGTTTTAGTTTGAGTTAGAGTCTTGTATGATTCTCTATAAATACTTCTTAAATAATTGAAGAGAGGTACCCAAGGTATCAATTAGTTTGTGTCAGGCAAGTGCTATGAGGTTAGGACTTTGTTCCTTTCTTGGTTAGGTTTCATCTCTTTGCTTTTATCAGTTCCATTCATATCAATCATTCCATATTCATCAATCCACCATTCCTCTTGAGCAATTCACCAAAATAACTTGTGAACTATAGCATTCATTCAATCATTTTACCATGCTTGCTGTGCAATATGTTCGATACACACTACACATCCATCTTATCAAGTGCCTTCCCCACACCCGCCTCTATTACTCGACAGCTCATGTGTTTTCTTGTGGTTCCGGTAGCATCTTGTCAATTCCAGAACCTTCTGCCTTTTACTCCATATCAAGTGCTTTGACCAAAATGCTTTTGCTTTTATTACTCAATTCATGGAAATTTTTCTGAATAGAAAATCATTTTTGTATATAGGTCAATACTCAAGCTCCCGCAGATGTAACTGACTGCAGCAATCGAAACAACTCGAAGTACTATGTTGTTGTTGTTCAGGTAGCAATGTTACACTCATTCTTCTGTCCATATGGGAAGAAAATGCTTGTCTTTGTTATTCTGAATTTCTCTTCTTTGACTGCAGTATACTGCTCGCTTCAATGCTGAGACGGTCAAGAACTTTTTGTATACACTAAATGAAGGCAAGATATCGAAAAAGAAGTTCAATAGTAAGTTATTCTAACTCAACTGTTGGTGCCCATTACCTACTCACCTTCATTGAAAAGCAACTCTTGTATTTGTGCCTTTCAGATTGTGGGTATTGAATGTTAGTCCATAATCTTTGTAGAAACTATATTTCTGAGATAAGCTAGACAGTTGAAGCTTGTATTACATAGCTGGCAACTCTATTCCCTTTAGACTGTGAACTTATTATCACCAGAAGATGGATGCTAATTTGCACAAGTTGTGTATTTTTTATTAGAGATTGATAGCGAATTATGCAATGGCTTGCTGGAACTAGGGCGCTTCTGGAAAAGATACACAAGATACATGAGATAGAATAACAATGGAATAAAGTGAGACTGAACGAATGGTATGTACAAAATAAAATTCTACTATTTCCCTAACTCTAAACTCTAGACAGCTCTACAGACTACAAGTACTGTCAATAAGTAAGGTCATGGAGTTGTTCCAAGTGGCCTCCAAAGGCAGCAATGTAGTCATCAAGCAAGCCATCTTGGGACATAGTGCATAGAGCTGCCGCCTCCTAACCATCTAACAATGTAGGGCCGAGCCTAACCCAAAACAAATAAATAGCTCACTTCAAAATTGGTCCCGTGTGAGCAAAAAGGGCACCAACACAACAGCAGTTGGATTCAAGACATGGTGGGGCCGGATAAAGATATGAGTGTGATATGTAGTCGTTTATCAATGTGGTGTTATGGATGAGGAAGTTTTGATCGCTCTTTGTTATCCATGCGAGTGCATCAGAGTTGTTGAAGGTGGGAAGTTCCATGGTTTGTTGGAGAGGGAATGGAGTCGGTGATAGCAGGTGGAGATGTTGTGCAGTGCTGTTTTTGGTGCCAGGGACCGCGGGGGGGGGGGGGGGTGTAGGTAGTTGGGCTTGGGAGTCCCTTCAGACTTGCGCAAAGCTGTTGCATGCTGTCGAACTTGGAGTCTATGTCCGTACGAAGTTTCCAGAGGCCAACGCTTGGGTGGCGTCCACTCGTACTCAAACTCTACTAAATAAACTTTTCTCTAAGACTCCACTAGTACTACGACTCTTTAAACAAAGCAACTAATGAAATAATAACTAAAGATAGTAACAAAAAATACTACTAATGCCAAAATTAGCAGTGACAATCCATATCAAGCCCCGCTCTTGAAACATCCATGTCCTCGTAATGTCATATCATGCAATTCATAGCCTAAATATACTGAGAGGTCCGAAATGTACATGTCCATCTTTAACATGCCTAGGAAGATGCAATTACATTTTCTGTTTTAGAGTTGCTCTTGTAGTACTGTTTACCAGTTAACATTGCAAATCCCCCCGCCAACTATTGCATGTTTTCTATCTTAAAAAACACATGTCTATGCTGCAGTGAGGCTTGCACCGGAAGAAACATCGATGAAGTTGACTGGTTATGAACGCAATGGTGTAACCTGTGTTGGCATGAAAACTGATATACCGGTAAAAATCATCTAGCCTCATCTTTGAGAAATTGAACTTTATGTTACATTCGAAAATACCTTTAGTAATGCTGGCATGACATCTATTTTGGTTATCTGTCCTAACTTTTGCTATTGTGCCACTGTTGGAGAAATGAAACGAGGAAGGAAAAGTTTGTTTTCAATTGATATCATTTTTTTATAAGAAAAGGGAAACTAATTCTGCATTTGATACGCCTTCAAAGAAGGCCTGTTGGCTAATAATGCCGTCACTACAATATTGCCAAAAGATAGTTGTATTCAAACATCCTAAGGACATATATATAATCCTATCAATGACAATGTAAATAACATGTGTGAAGTAAATACTAGTTGCACTTTGCACTATATTCAAGGTCCACTAAGCCATGATGCATAATAATGACAAGTTACTGATGAAAATGCTGCAAATCTTCTGTAACTGCTGACAATTGCTGCTCCATTCTTCTCTCGCTATCAAGCATGATTAAATAGCATTAACAGCTACATTAATTCCCTACCTCCACTTTGAAACTGCTGTACGTCTCCCACTTCCGCTGCTTGGTAGTCTACCACTTCCCTCAGGCCTCCCCGGGGAGGTAAGCCATTAGAGGACATGTAACAGCCACCTAATATGCTGCAGTGCAATGTATCTTAATTATAGCAGAAACCTTTTGATAAAAAAGGAAATCAATTAATAGCACATAAAAAGCCTTTTAGAAAGTCATATATCAATTAGATCCACAAACTATACTGTTAAGCATATAGGGATGTGAAATTTGTTATATGGTTTCATATCTCACTAGTGACCACACCGGGAAGCCATGACTATTCTATTTTAGATCTGATATGGAATTGGAATATCTGGATTGGCTTTCATTTATGATGCCCCTAGAGATTATGTCTAACAATTCATGATGCCAGCTGGTGCCTAGATAATTGTACTAAAAAACAAGCCTACTATTACCGATCCTACAACTTAAGCTTACCATTTATGACTAGATGTTTTGAGGCCATACAGATATTTATTTGCACTGCGATGTCCATCTATGTGGATAATGTGGAGTATAATTGTTTATTTATCTGCAGTTAACTTTGCTCTACATTCATCTATTATGTCTGAACTTGTCTCATTCTTAACCGTGCTCACTTCATTACAATTATCGTGCTTGAGAACTATGAATTTAACATAGAGAAATGAGAAGTACTTACATTGCTGTATTGTTAATATGGTAGTCCAGCATATGTTAAACTAGAATAGCTTGCAAATTGCCTCTACTGAGCTCCGGGTACACTAGCATTTCTACCTCTCTACTATAATAACTTGATGAAATATATGTCCCAGGTGATTTTAGATGAAGCAATTGTGAAGCTAAATCCAGATTTCTTCTGGTTGGGAGGTGGTGAGGTTGATCTCAAACTGGGGATCAAGACTACGGAATTCATTAATTACACAAAGCCATTCATTATTAACTGCAGCGGCAACTGATTTAGTATCCCTCTAAATCAATCTGAGAAGGTTGTGCCCTACCACTGCTATTTACTATTTACACATCTTCTCATATTACTTGATTTAGTTTTGACGAACGAAAATCAGTTTTTACGGGCATCAATGCTCGATTCGTGACTTCATTCATGGCTTCTTTCATCATATTGGGATATTAGCATGGTAGAGAAGATGTCACTGAATTCTAGGACAAGCACTGTTGGGGACTGAAAATGCTGGTTAATAAAACAATTTTGCTTCTCATTGAGTAAGAATTTCAGGTATATTTATCTCTCTTATTGTAAAAAACATTTTATAATGATGAGACGTAGTTGAGTTTGTTGGATGCTTTCTCTTTTTGTGTTTTCTCTGAAGTCTAATTCGAATTGGCTTATCGAGATACCGCGATTTTTTGTCGATGAATGAATGTGGATGAGTGTGCCGGTTTCACACCGACAACCCCAATGGCCTTTGGAAATCAGTAACTATGAAACCCTCTTCCTTTATAGCTTCTTCTACGTCTTCGTTTAGACACACAAAAAACCCACAACACTAGAGAAGAAAACAAGTAAAGCGGTTTCTAACTACTCTGTGTGGTTGCAATACCTCTCAGGCACAAATGTGACACCTTGAGAGGTGAGTTATTAGCAGGACAGTGGGTTACGCCACACCCTTTAGTGAGACATTGCATACCCTGATTGAACACTCCTTACAATATTGTAGGACCGGGATGCGGGGGCCTCTTGAGTGTGGGTTTCAACCTTTTTTTCAAGAAAACAAGAAAAGCGGTTATGAAAAAAGATCATTATAAAAAAACTTCATAAGATCATTATAAAAAAAACTTCATGGTCAAAACATGCATTAAAAAATAATCCTTAGCATCTAAAGGTAAAAATGTCAAAGCATCTTTAGTTCTCTATCTGTCACTTTTTTTTTCCAACCAAGATGTCTCTTTTATTTTATTTTTTCTATTTAACATAGAAAATAAATTTACATAAAATCATGTGCCGTCCATGAAAGGGTTCATTTTCTTTGGGACGGAAGGAGTAATATGTCAACATCCGACGCATCAAACAAAAAATTTAATATGCACCCGTACCTGACTACAATTGCTTTATAACATCTGTCTCTTTAGGTCAAAATCTTTATCATTTTTTGCCCGCACCTTTTCCATATAACTATATAAGACTATCAAACATGATTTAAACAATACTTATCTCCTAAAATCATATGCCATCCTTCAACTGTGACAACTACTCCAAGATGCAGGGAGTGTTTTAATTTGATTTAAACTCTGGTGCATGTAATGGCCTATTTGGCATATAATGTGGAACAAACTAAAAAAGAAAGTGAGTGATATTCACTGAGATGGAGAGATAATTACATATGGAATCTTAGAGATGTGATCAATTGCTAACTAATTAGCAATCCAAAATTAAGACCAATTTTTAGCCTTTAGATTAGGAGATCTAGTGATTGATATAATTTCAGTTCCATAAGTTCCGACGACGTTCGGATGATGAAATTTGATGATTTTTATTTCAGTTTTCGTATATGTTGATAAGCAGTTTTTTTATCAACAAATACATCAAAAATCTCAATATAATGTATATAAAATATCAATATAATGCATGTAAAATCTCAATAAAACTGTGTTGATATTTTCATGTACTTGTGTTGATATTTGTAATACACTATGTTGATATAAAAAAACACTAAATTTATGATATGATAACAGAATGACGATCTTACCATTTTGTTGATATTTTTCTACCATTTATTGAAATTAATAAGATTTAATCTCATCCACTCATTTTAAAATCTAAGGATGGAGATTTGGTCTTAATTTTGGATTATGATGCTATAAGCAATATAAAAGGACCCATGGAATCTTATTTTTATTATATGGAGTATATTACTTGTACATATAGGTGACGCCAATTTATGAGACTTTTTAAATTGATAAAACTTTGCGTATTTTATTAATTATTCTTGTGCAAGAAATTATGATAATAAACTTGGGATCAAGAGAAGCGTCTTTCGATTAGGTGGTATGAACCACTGATATTATTCAGAAATAAGATATCAATGATGTTTTTTATTGAACTAAGTTATAGGAACTCAACATGTTATTAGGTTCGATGGCTGACGCATTTTGACAACCTTCTTCTTCCTCTTGTCATATTTGCATGCAGATAAATGTATAACATATAGAGTGGTGAGAAACTCAACTACAGTTCAGAATGTTTCAAAATATGTACATGATAAACGTTAGTTTTGAACTTAATATAATGTTTGTTTTTTGTATTTGACACATGAGTTATTTATTTTAAAACATGCTTCAAGCTGTTACTACCCGTGGCGAAGCCACGTGGGGCTGGGGGCCCATCAATATTACATTTGACTATATTAAATATTTATACAAAATTTATAGTATGTTTTTAGTAGTGTAGTTGGCTGGAAACTAGGACTATTGTTTAGTAGTTTGCCTTCTTTTTACCTTCTTTTTTTCTCTTGTTTCTTTATTCAACTTTTTTGTTTCTTCTTTCTCTTCTTTCTATTTATTCAATTTTTTGTTTCTCTTTTGCTTTATACTTTTTGAAATATACTATTATTATACTCATAATAAAGAAGTAAAAAATAATCATTATTATATTTTACTTGTTACTATAGTTTATATTTTCATTGATGTCTTCTATGATGACATTTAAACATTATAAAAAATTTGTGTCCATCCTTTATAGTACAAATTGAAAATATTGATTATTTTTAGCTTCCGACATTACGAACATCAAAAAATCCTATCACTGTTAATAGTAATTTTGGGCCCCATCGTAAAACTTCTAGCTTCGCCACTACTATAGAATCCTTATTTAGTTCATATTCCTAATTAAACTCATAGAAATAATAGTAAAATCAAGAAACATGTCCTTCTTCTACATTGTAGGCAGAGGCGAAATAATTGCATGATGATCAATATAAACCAGGAATACATACGGTGGTTGTCACGCCCGCATTTTCTAAGGATAGAAAACACGGTTGATCGCGACTAAGGGAGGATTAAAGAAGCGGGGAAGAAAGGGGAAAACAACACAAATCGACCATAGCTCGAAACAAATGGGAATAGCTCGAATAAAATCAGAGTATCTCAACAATCAACAACTCAAAAATGAATATTATCTCAGCAATACAAGAACTCAAAAGAAGGACAACTACTCAGTGGAAGCATTTGAGAGAAGGAATATGCCACGTGTGAAGACATGACACATTCTAGATACTTAAACGGTCTTGCTCAACAACCGCCGCACCCGTCACGCTCAACCTGCACATTTTTAAAAAGAAATGCAGGGTTGAGTACTTGATGCACTCAGTGGACTCATGCCGAAAACATTTTATAAAAAATATTTATCATGCCACCATTGAGTGGCCTTGGGGTTTTAACTTTAGAAATCGCCCAAGACACTAAAATCATTTCCATTGTAAAAATCGACTGCAGTGATTTTCCCATAGATGTCTACCATATTTGATCCATTGATGACAAGGAATGTGACCACATTCCAAGTCACTAGACCGGCCAACTCGAAAGATGGCGCACGATCTCCATTGGTGTACACTAGACTGAAGTGGGACTCACTCCCTAGTCAGACCCGAATTCGATTATCCATTGATGGCAAAAGCCACATCAGATAGGTTCCATAGAATAAAATAAAACACGATATGACAAATATTCACATCATTTTCACATAAAAATATACTTAGGGCATAACCCTTATTTAAAAAGAAAGCCCACCTCATTCGCTTAAAGCTTTAACTTGTGTTCCATTCCGTTCTCGAAAAGCGTGCATGAAGTCACCCACTGATTTAAAGCGCTCCGACCCAATCTTCCATTCAATTAATTTGTCTCAACCCAAATCAATTCCAACTCCTTATCAAAACAGTAAGCCCAAATATTAAAGCATTAGGCCCAAAAATTAAATAAATAAGGCTCAATATTCCATTTTATTAATATGGCCCAAATACCATATTAACTCCAATCCAGTCCCCTTAAACAAAAGACCAACACAATTAACCATAAAGTAACCCAATTCTCTCTTTATTCTCCATCAAACGGATACTCTCACACACAATTTGCACCGCCGCCGCCTCTCTGTCTCTTTGCCGGCAGTCGGATTTTGCAGCGCCGCCTCCGTCGGCAACAACACTGTCACTCTTCTTCTCCATCTTCCTCTCTTCTTTCTCTCTCTCTCTCTCTCTCTCTCTCTCTCGCTGGTTGTTGCCGGCAAAAACACAGCACCACCGCCGCCAATGCCGCGATGCAGCAGAAGCTGCTGCTGTTCGTCGTTGTTCGCTCTCTCTCCGTGTCAATTCGCCGCCGCTGCCTCGTGTAATTCTCTGTCATCATAGCTGCTGTCCGTCATGAGCAGCCGCAACAGCCGCTGCTACGGTCCGCCGCTGTTCGGCCCATCTCTATCGCTCCGTTCGGAACCACACCGTCGTCCTCGCTGCGTTGCCAGCCAATTCCAGAACCTCTGCGCTGCATGTGGCGGGGAATGATCCTCGTTTTCTTATTGTCCCTCGCTGCTGGAACTTCTGCCGTCTCTCTCCCCCTCACGTTTTGTTCCTTTGAATTTTGAGAGAATGGTTTAAATTGTGGAATTGATTGGATATATAAAGGCAAAACTGATAGATATTGATGGATTTGGTAGTTGGAGAGATTTTAGGGAAGATTGAGATATTGAAAAAAAACGTGTAGGATAGAAAAATTGGGAGAAAGAAAACTATTTGACCGGATTTGACTAAATAGGGTTTGAAAATAATTAGCTAAAATAGAAGTAGTTCCATTGAAACAAGACTAATCGGGCTATAGGAAGAATAAATAAGATATCAGGCCCAAAGAGTGAAATACTTTTCTCGTCAAATAAATAAAGGCGAATTTTTTTTAGATGCGATACGACGTCCTTTCAAGAATAAAAAGTCGGGGTGTTACACAGTGGTTATCGTTAAAACCATCATTGTAATCAAAATAACCAACAATTTATAGTGTTTGGATTGTCGACTGCAACAGACGTTTGATATTGTCCGCTTTGAGTCAACTCCGCACGGATTTGTTTTTAGGTCACTTCCAAAGGCCTCCTTCCAACTTCCCCCAGGCTCCCAATGTGGGATGAGTTTGTACTCAACATATAGTGTAACTACAAATTTCAATTTTTTTACATGAATCGAAACAACAAATGCAAACAAGTGGATAATAAATTTGTAAACAACAAAGTGTATTTATATATTTATTATTAGATTGCAAAGATTTTATTTAATGATCTCAAATTAATTTTTAATTTTTATACTCTCTATGTATCACTCTAGGTGAACTATTTTCTTTTTTGGGATGTCCCACTCTAAATGACACATTTTAAAAATTAGAAATGTCGCTCTCTCTGCTTTTTCCCTCTCTCTTACTTTATTCTCTCCATTTAACCCACAAAACAATACTACATAAAATCACATGCCGAAATAGAAATGCTCCACTTAGAGGAGGACGAATGGAGTATAAATTTACTGGGGCAATTGCATAACACAAAAGGTAAGAGGAGAAAGTGGAGAAAATACTAGGGCAACGCATAACAAAAAAGGCAAAAGGAGAAAATATAACAAAGGAGAACTTAAAATGCACTTCTATATAGATGAGTCGATCCTCTGACCTATGTGAAAGGCATTTGCGCTACAAAATTAATACGTATAATACATAGAAATTATATACTCCAAATTGGTGGGTGGACCATGGGCCCCTGGCCCTAACGTGGCTTCGCCAGTGATTGTAGGTATATCAATAGACCCCTGATAGATGTGAAAACCTATTATGACCGGTTGGCAGTGTTGATTAGACGGGAAAAATATCCAAATACCGGTATACCGAACTTATCGTGCAAAAAATAGCAAAATTACTAAATTTTTGGTACGGTACGATACATGACAGAAAGATTTCGGTATGAAAATGCATGAAGTTTTATATATGAAATTTCGGTATACACAATAAATTACGGCATAGTAGTGAGTATATACCAACTACTTATACACATACTTGTTCATAAGAGTTTGTAATACTACTTATATAGGAGCATACCATCATTTTACAATTCACCTACAAATAATAACTAAACAATATTCTTAATCCATGACCCCAGAAACGCACCTACAACCCCAAAATTGACGACTCCAAAATTTTGAATTATTGCGATCGGACTTTAGTGTTTAATACGCTCAAGTTTTACTCGCCAACATCAAATTTCAATGAAAACTTTTGAATATAATTCAATTTTCTTTTGATGGGAAATAAAAATTCATTAAAAAGAATGCATCTTATGTTTCACTTACGTGTTCCCTCAATAATGTATTAATGTCACGTGCAATATCAAATTTATTTACTTTCTAAAGTTAACGATGGGGTTGGGTTAAACACATTGTGAAATTTTCTATACGTAATAACCAAGAGTGATAACGAAAAAGGGAAATTTAGATTTTGTTGTAACTAATCAGGAGAAAGCGGATATATAATTTTTAAAATTGATCTCTACCTTCGATATGGTACAATATCTGTCACGACCGCATTTTCTAAGGATAGAAAACACGGTTGATCGCGACTAGGGGAGGATTAAAGAAGCGGGGAAGAAAGGGGAAAATCAACACAACTCAACCATAGCCCGAAACAAATGGGAATAGCTCGAAGTAAAATCAGAGTTTTAACAAAATAGACTTGAGTCTTTTAAGATGCACAACGGAAGCAAATGAACGCGGTTCCATGTATGAAGACATGAACCTCCGAGAGTCAAAATCTGACTGAATTAAATATCTTGTCTCAATAGCACTTCCTCCACCACTTCGCTGCTCAACCTGCACATTTAGAAATATATGCAGGGCTGAGTACAAAAAGTACTCAGTGAACACATTGCCGACAATTACACATATACATTTGAAAATATTGTCAAGCCATCATCACAGTAACACTCGGGGTGTTGTTGAAAAGACCCGAGCTTACTAAAAATATCACATTGGACTGCAGTCCCTTTTTTTTCCTGTACTTAGCCATATCTGATCACATTGTGCCGTCGAGATGGTGTTCTCGCACGGCCACCTTCTCTGCCCAACATGTCAGAGGTATTCTTGTGCCGGGAAGGTGGCCACCTTCCTCGGTCACCTGCTCTGCCCAACATGCAGAGGGAGCTTGTGTACACTAGTCCGAGTGGGGACACCACCCTCACTGGGACCCGAATTTGACTTATATCATCATTCATAATTCACTTGGCCGTAGCCAACAGATAGGCATCATACACAAAAACATTTAAGGCAAGACAATATCTTTAAAAATCACGAACATGTGTTCAAGTTTTCATAAAATACAATTTATATTTTTAGTATAAGAAAGCTCACCTTGTTCGTTTAGTTCCTTTAACTTGAATTTCTTACTCCGACCTTACTTGCGAAAGCACCCTTTTGAAAATATCACAATATAATAATACACTAATTAGACTCAAGGACAAAACTACTTACATTAGAATGCATGCACCCTCATTAAAGTCTTTTATCTCGTTTCTTGATTTTCGCGTATTTTCGATTATTCGGCGGCCGCCCAAGGCGTCACGTGCGACTCCGGTCGGCCGCTCACGCCCATAAGTCCTCTGTTGGCTCCTCGTATTTCCCTCCCCGATATCGAATTAAAATCCCAAAATTACAAAAGTGCACAATTAAATTATCGCAACCATTTCCCCTTGAAAAAAAATATTTATTTCGGACTTAGGATAAAATTATTCATCCTCCGAAATATTCTGGGATTAATTAAATAATTCTCAACAATAAAATTATCGGTCCAAGTATTAATTAATTTGACCCAAGATAATTGTTATCTTAGCCCACCTTATTTCTCCAATTAAAACTTGAGCCCAACACAAAATAAAAGAGATCCCAAAACATAAGTAAATTTCGAAATTGGACTTCCCTTCATTTATTTACTGCACCCCAATTGTTAAAAGGAATTGGGCTCAAAATTAAATTCTTCCCCTCCCTTAGCCCAAGTAACTAATTTATTAGTCCAACAAAAAACAAAACCCACATACTCCACCCCCACTATCGGTTTCTTCCTCTCTCAACACTATTCACACTTCTTCCCCAAATTGGACAAATCTCTCTCTCTTCTTTCCGTCGACCAGCCATCCCCCGGCGTCGCCGTCGCCGTCGCTCCTCTCTCCACTCTCTCCCTCTTATCTCCTCTCTCAGCCTCACGCCGTCGCTCGCCACCCCCCTCCGCTGGTCCAGATTCGTCGCACCGCCACCACCGCTGCGGGTCTGCCGACGCCGTGGGTTCGCGCCCCGCCGTCACCGAGGATCTCCCCCCCCAGCCGCCGACGCCGATTTGCTGCCGTTTCAGATCAGCCGCCGCTACCGGAGTTGTCCGTCAGTTTTGGCAGCTCCGTTTCCACCCCCGAAACAACTCCGATTAACTCCGCAGATGAGGTTTTAATTTGATTCTATGGATTAAACTCCGATTCTTTAAGTCAGTTTGCTTTGATTCATTCAATTCGGAGGTCGGTTTTCATGTGATAAGATTCTCAATTTATGCTTACCTTGGTTGTAGGACTTAGTTGTCTATTTTATAAATTTGGTGAATTCTAGACAATCGTGTCTACTTGGAAGACTTAATGGTGAAACTCGGAGCATTTGTTGTGTTATTGTGAGTTCTTGATGTAATATGTGATACGGTGGTCCCTAGCATGTGTGTTCCTATATTTCATATCAAGTGTGAATGGATGTATATGCATAAAGAAAATGAAAGGAGGCTTGGGGTTACCTTTTTGATATGGAAACAAAGTGTCGTTGGATTGTAATTTGCAGTGCTTGACCCTACAATTTTGTGCAAATATCCCTTCTTGGACTTCTCTATCCTACGTTGGGTTGGCGTGTGCAGAAAAATTTGGTGTGCGTAGAGAAGTTAGGATTTGTGTGGGTGAGTGACAAAAAGATTTATATATATATATGTACATATACATAAAACATGCAAGTGAGACTTATCTTGTTGTCAGGGATATGATTTCATCCTGCACTCATTAAATGCATTTAATGCAGCATTAAATGCTGCTGTCGGAAAAAATCTGATCGAGTCTATCTTCTCCTTTCTTTATGATTAATCTCTTTTATTATATTATTAGTATATTTATTGTTTAATTTGGTGCAGGAAGAAACTCGATTCAAGCTCGTGGCTGTCCGCGTTAAAGTACCCGATTTTCTTAGAACGCATGATGCATAGATTAAATTTTGTTTGACTTTTGTTGAATGTATCGGACATTAAAATTTTGATTTTTGGATCTTATTTATTTATTTATTTAAATTTATTATACTCACATAGATGTAATATATTTACGTGTTCTATTCACTTGCCTAACGTCAAAACAAACAACGACAATCTATCGTAGCTCGGATTTAATCGCATAAAGGTCACTTATATAGATAATCAAGCTAATAATATAGTTTCTAATAATATCGGTTTGGAGGGTCGTTACAATATCAGAAAGAAAATTTTTCTAAAGTCAAATAAGTTCATCGATTAAATAACATTCAATAACATTTTTCACCACATTAACACATTGCCTACACCCAATGGCGGATCCAGGAATAAAATGCCGTGGGGTCGAAAGAAATAATAGAATATACTAATATATATACTTATAAAGATACATTATAAATGAAATATCTCTATTTTATATGTACTTCTACGATATTATGAAACTGTCAAAATTAGTTGCGAAAATATCTTCTAGTTGCTGTTGTTTTTGTTCGCCATTAGCATTAGAAGAGTTGATGGAAACTCGAGATTTTTTCAAAAATGAATACTCTATCCGTCTCATAATATGAGTCACATTTGATGTAGACATGCGTTTTAAGAAATGTAAAGAATAGTGGGTAGGAAAAGTGAGTGGAACATGAGGCCCACTTTTTTATATTGATTTTTTATAATAAAATGTGAGTGAAGTGAGTTAGTGGAATGTGAGACCTATTTACCATTTATGATAAAAGTGAAATGTGACTCTTATTATAGGACGGACCGAAATGATAAAATATTACTTTTATTGTGGGACGAATGGAGTATCTATTAATCTAAAATAGAAGGTAACTAAAATCAATAATTAAAAGTAAAAGATAGATATTACTCCATCCGTCCCATAAAAATAGATACATTTTCATTTTGGAATGTCACATAAAATTATCTCCTTTTATAGTATTTGGTAACTTCCTTTTCTAGTAGATTAGCCACATTCTTCACTAACAATACTATAATTACTTTTTCTTTCCATTTCTCTCTTATTTTAACAATTGTACATTAATTTCTGTTTTATTCCAAATATTCATATTTTTATCGGACGGAGGGAATATCTATTAAAATTAGGTTAAAATTTATCGGTTACTACGATAATAAAGTAAATTAATTAATAAAACATGACTACAAGATGTTCAATAAACTATACTCCTATAATATAATGCACCGAATCTTTTTTTTGCACAGCCTATGCTCTACGCCTCAAACCCTTAATTTGAATTAAAATTAATTTAGATACCGAGCAATCTTAGTTGTAATTTGTAAAGAAAGTATTAACCATTATAATAGAGATAAATTATTTATGAAGAAAGTATTCCATGCATGTTTTAATTAAAATAAATGAACCCACACATAAAAGATTTAGCAGTAGAGGAAATAACAATGAAGGTGCAAAAGCTACGCGCAGCTTGAAGATGAATCATGGGGAAGAGTTCCGAACGCCGTGGGGTCGGGGGCCGTTGGGAGGAGTATTCCGGCAGTTCACCAGGGATGGCGGTGGGGTCGGCCGACCCCACTCGACCCCACCTCCATCCGCCGCTGCCTACACCCCTTAGATCATACTCCCTCCGTTCCGGGTAGTTGAGTCATTTTATTTTCAGCATTCGTTTTGAAAAAATTAAATAGTTAAAATATAGAAATAGTAAAGTAAGAAAGAAAATAATATAGATAAAGCTCTTATAAATATTATTCTCTCTTTTACTTTACTATTTCTTTACTTTAACTATACATTATCATTTTTCCAAAACGAGTACAGAAAATAAAATGACTCAACTACCGCAGAACGGAGGGAGTATAATATTCACTTAGGTAAAAAACCCAACATATTATGCCATGTTAGTATATATATCTATCCAATTAAAACTTAATATTTTCACAAGACTAAAGGACAAAATGATGAGTGCAGATTGAAGGAAATGTTAAATTGCTTTTACTTCCCAACACTACTCATGTTGGCTATTACTGCTGTGTCTTGTTGGAATGAGGAAATCAATTGATTAGAGAACAAGAAGATAAGAGATGAAGTTATGTCAAGAATAAAGAAGGAAAGCAATTAAAGATTATGGAAAATAAAATACAAAAGATATTAGTATAATTAGAATATATTTTCCATGTATAGCTAGAATTAGAGCTTATAAAAGGTTGTGTAACCATTGAGATAATAAATTCAAGTCATTCAAAATGTAGTCTTTGAAGTTCTCCCCATCTTTTACTTTCTACAATAGTCTTTTATTTTCCGCATTGTATTTTCTAACATGGTATCAGAGCAGCTAACGACCCTTCGTTAGTTTGTTCCAAAAAAAATATTCCTTTCAGTTGGGGGAACCCAAAAATCACAAAAAAGGTTGCGCCAAAGTTCTCCTGCTCATATTTTTGTTCAAGAAATCAAGAGAGAAGGAAACAATTCCAAGTTCCTATCAAGTTTTGAGAGAAATGGACTGCCAAGACGA
Organism: Salvia splendens; assembly: GCF_004379255.2. Taxonomy (NCBI): domain Eukaryota; kingdom Viridiplantae; phylum Streptophyta; class Magnoliopsida; order Lamiales; family Lamiaceae; genus Salvia; species Salvia splendens. Next base: position 28,547,443 of record NC_056035.1, read on the forward strand.
AGAACTTCGGGCAGCGGCTGCCCGAACTGATCTGGACAACAAATCCAACGGACAGCAGCAACGGGGTGACCTCGGCGAGGTCCAGCAGTGGCTGGACGTCCTCACGACTCCAGCGCTGGCAACTCTAGTCGACGGTGACCCCAGCGGCGGTTTCTCAGCTCCGACCGACGGCGAACAGTAGCATGGATAGACGACGGCGCAGACCACAAACAACGTGATGATGGCCTCTCTTGTCAAAACTACGGAGTAGCCAACGAACAACTAGCAAGAAAGAGTCGATTGGACGTCGGTGGGAGCGCCGATAAGGAGATGGCAGCGAGCAAGAGAGATCTAAGAGAAGAAGGCAAGAAGACTCCGAAAGTGAAGATGTCGGATAGCCATAGCAGGCCAGTCTGTTTCTCCAGAGAGGAGATGATGGCTCCAAAGATGGAGATAATGAATCATCCAGCCGAGGGGAGACAAAGCAAACAGCCGAACAATTCTTATTCGAATAGAGGAAAGAACTGATGCTGTCAAAAAGGCCGCAGAGTAGCAGCCCAACCAAGCCATCTTTCACAATCTTACAAACATAAAAAAATGGAAGAAGAGAATTCGATGAATCTTCCGGCGAGGGGGAGACGACAAACACTGCCAAACGATTCATCGCGCTTAGAAGAATCCCGAGATGGGACAGTATGTACTACCGAAAGAAGAGCCGAGGCTGTCGAGAAGGTAGCAGCCCAACCAAGAGATCAAGAGTCTCCGAGATGGAGACGCCAAAAGGGAAAGAGTTTGTTGGTGGTCACCGATAGAGCGCCGCAGCCCAGCCGCCGTCAAGAGAAGAAAACAGCGAAGGAGTCCTCGGTTTGTCCGGTAGAGGGGGTGATGAAGTAACCTACCGGAAGATTCATCTCCAATTGAATGGCGCGAGAGAAGCTCGCAAGGCAAAGAAGTTGACGAATTTCCCGGCCAAGGAGAGTGTGTCTGACCGAACAATTCCTCACCAAATTGAGTTGAGAATCTCCGAGATAGGAAAAGAAGCAAATCGAAAAAGGAAACTCAAATCTCTTTTGAGAGACCAAACAGCTTGCATGTGTCGGCTTCAAGTAGAATCCGTCACAGGGGGAGAGACTGTCACCGAAAAGTTGGGGACCGACCATGGTGGATATAGTACATTATAACCGAGAAGGAGTTGAGAATAGGGAGAACCCTGTTGATTTTTGGAGAGATGAAAAGCTGTCGCTGTTGGTTTCGAGGAGGACGTCGTGATGGAGACGAGAGGAGAAAGGAGGCGGGTGTTGACGTCTTCTCAATTGAGTATTTCCAAAAAAAACAAATTGGGCCTAGTGTTATTGGGCCCAAGAAGAAAAAATGAAAATAATGGGCTCATAGTTTTAGCTGGAATAGGCTGGGAATGGTTCTCCAAAATTAAGCTTTGGGCTGCAAATTAAATTTAGTCCAAAGGTGAATGAGCTCCTCGACACGAGTAAAAACTGTCAGTCAGAAAGGTGAATGAGCTCCTTGACACGAGTAAAAGCTGTCAGTCAGAAAGGTAAATGATCTCCTTGACACGAGTAAAAACTGTCAGTCAGAAAAAAATGAAGTGGCTCCTAGATACGAGCAAAAACTGTCTAGATTAGCTCCTTCACAAGAGTCAAAACGGTCTGAATTAGCTCCTCAACAAGAGTCAAAACTGTCTGAATTAGCTCCTCGACAAGAGTCAAAACTGTCTAAGATGGCTCCTAGATATGAGTTAAAACTATCTAAAGATGGCTCCTGGATATGAGCTAAAACTATCTAAAGATGGCTCCTGGATATGAGCTAAAACTATCTAAGATAGCTCCTAAATATGAGTAAAAACTGTTTAGACAAGCTCCCGGACACGAGTTAAAACTGTCTAGATTGGCTCCTTGACACGAGTTAAAACCGTCAACAAAAATTGAAGAGCTCCTTGATAAGAGCCTAAACTTTCAATGAAGAAAAATTGAAGAACTCCTTGAAACGAGTTAAAACTTTCAAAGATGAATGAAGAGCTCCTTGAAACGAGTCTAAACTTTCAATAACTCTTTGATACGAGTATAAATTATCAATGATGAATTGAAGAAGCTCTATGATACGAGCATAAACTGTCAATGGAAATTGAAGAACTCTTAAATACGAGTATAAACTATTTATCAAACTAAAGATCGTGCAAGTTAAGTGTCGAAAAACTCGATACTCAACTTGAGGGGGAGTGTTGGAATGATGAAATCAATTGTTTGGAGAACAAGAAGGCAAGAGATGAAGTTATGGCAAGAATAAAGAAGGAAAGCAATTAAAAATTATGGAAAATCAAATACAAATGATATTAGTATAATTAGAATATATTTTCCATGTATAGCTAGAATTAGAGCCTATAAAAGGTTATGTAACTATTGAGATAATCAATTCAAGTCATTCACAATGTAGTCTTTGAAGTTCTCCCCGTATTTTATTTTCTACAATGGTATTTTATTTTCCGCATTATTTTCTAAGACGTCTTATATTCGAATAGATAAAACTGAATTCGTTGTAAGCCCAGACAATTTTATTTTGTCGAAATTACAACAAAATGCAACTCAAAATGGCTGCAATTAAGATGGATATACGACAACATTTCATACCCTCTTTATAAGGAGAAAGATTGTACTTTCATTGGGAAGGACTTTACCTGTGAGAGAGGATTTAAAATATCAGAATTGGAGATGGCAACCTCATCATTGTGATGACATTCCTAGGTAATTAAATAATGCATACCTTTGTTTTCTTGGAAAAACGTTTATTTGTGTTTTTGTTTGATAAACGAGTATTTTTTGTTAAATTAGGTTTAATGGGACTGCGTTGTTGGAGATATTAAGGAATAAAAAGCTTATATTTGTAGGAGATTCCTTGAATCGAAATAAAATTATCGTATTGGACGGAAACCTCTATTAAAATTGCATGTCAAGGTAAATCTGATGTGCAAAATCTTTTTATTTATTTTTTTAAAATATATTTTTCATTTATTACAACACGACCATTGGATTTTATTGGTCCCCGTATCTTGTGGAGTCGGAAGGGTGATGATGTGTACATGCAGATATACTAATATTTGACACATTTGTGTGGTGGCTTCCGAAAATGACAATCCTGTGTAAAGCATGTATGATTTCGCTAAATAAACATAAATTACAGATTAACACCTTTGATGATATTTATTGGCAAAGTCATCCCAAAACTTGTGATGATGAATGCAGTTGAATCTACCACTTAAAGAAAGAGGTGTAAATGTTCAATATTTGAATATAACACAATTATCAATCAATTTATACAAGAGATTGGAAAGATGTACATCCCAACAGATCAGATTGTTGCCGTTGGTGTCTTCATGAAATTCTTTATGCATATATTATTAAATCATAATTTTTATTTTTGTATTTTATTTTGCGAGAGTGTTTTTACTTGAAAAATAAAAAAAAAGGATTTTTTAGTTTCACATTTTACTTGTTATGATTATGTATTGCTTAAACTGTGAATATATATATAGAGTTGTGATCAATGTTAAACCAATTTTAAAGACCGAACTAGAGACCAAATCTAGGCCATTAGATCTAGTTTTTTTGATGAGATGTGCTGCTGTGTAAATTTTTCGGTCTTCATTACAAGCCCATTTTACTGAAGGGGCTGGCAGCGGAAGCGTGGGTTCAAAACGGATCACATGAATTTGATCTATTTAGCAGATTATTTAGACAAAATCTATTCGCGTAATTATCACATGTATCATGCTCATAACTTGAATTAAAACATGCTTTAGCACATAAAATTCCTAAAACATGCTTACTACGGAATTAGCCAATTTACCTCGTTGATTCAATCAAGAATCGATGATGGCTTGCTCCGTCTCCACGTGAAGATCTTCAATACAAGACCTCGGATCTTCTGACTGGTGTCCCGGACTATACACTGATAAAATGATATATGTTAGGTTTATTGCATAGAATGATACTCTGGGTTGATAAAATGATACTTTTGACTGATAAAATGATAAAATGATATATGTTAGGTTTATTGAATAGAATGATAGTTTTGCCGGATAGAATGATACTCTAAGTTGATAAGATGATACTTTTGACTTATAAAATGATAAAATGATATATGTTAGGTTTATTGCATAGAATGATAGTTTTGCCGGATAGAACGATACTCTGGGTTGATAATATGATACTTTTGACTGATAAAATGATAAAATGATATATGTTAGGTTTATTGCATAGAATGATAGTTTTACCGGATAGAATGATACTCTGAGTTGATAAAATGATAATTTTGACTGATAAAATGATAAAATGATATATGTTATGTTTATTGCATAGAATGATAGTTTTGACGGATAGAACGATACTCTGAGTTGATAAAATGATAATTTTGACTGATAAAAAGATATATGTTAGGCTTATTGCATAGAATGATAGTTTTGCCGGATAGAATGATACTCTGAGTTGACAAAATGATACTTTTGACTGATAAAATGATAAAATGATATATGTTAGGTTTATTGCATAGAATGATAGTTTTGTCGGATAGAATGATACTTTTGACTGATAAAATGATACTTTTGACTGATAAAATGATATATGTTAGGTTTATTGCATAGAATGATAGTTTTGTCGGATAGAATGATACTCTGGGTTGATAAAATGATACTTATGACTGATAAAATGATATATGTTAGGTTTATTGCATAGAATGATAGTTTTGCCGGATAGAATGATACTCTGAGTTGATAAAATGATAGTTTTGACTGATAAAATGATAAAATGATAAAATGATAGATGTTAGGTTTATTGCATAGAATGATAGTTTTACCGGATAGAATGATACTCTGGGTTGATAAAATGATACTTTTGATTGATAAAATGATAAAATGATAAAATGATTTATGTTAGGTTTATTGCATAGAATGATAGTTTTACCGGATAGAATGATACTCTGAGTTGATAAAATGATACTTTTGACTGATAAAATGATAAAATGATATATGCTAGGTTTATTGCATAGAATGATAGTTTTGCCGGACATAACGATACTCTGAGTTGATAAAATGATAATTTTGACTGATAAAATAATATATGTTAGGCTTATTGCATAGAATGAAAATTTTACCGGATAGAATGATACTCTAAGTTGACAAAATGATACTTTTGACTGATAAAATGATAAAATGATATATGTTAGGTTTATTGCATATAATGATAGTTTTGCTAGATAGAATGATACTTTTGACTAATAAAATGATACTTTTGACTGATAAAATGATATATGTTAGGTTTATTGCATAGAATGACAGTATTGCCGGATAGAATGATACTTTTGACTAATAAAATGATACTTTTGACTGATAAAATGATATTTGTTAGGTTTATTGCATAGAATGATAGTTTTGCCGGATAGAATGATACTCTGGGTTGATAAAATGATACTTTTGACTGATAAAATGATAAAATGATATATGTTAGGTTTATTGCATAGAATGACAGTTTTGCCGGAGTGAATAATACTCTGAGTTGATAAAATGATACTTTGACTGATAAAACGATAAAATGATATATGTTAGGTTTATTGCATAGAATGATAGTTTGTTGGATAGAATGATACTTTTGACTGATAAAATGATACTTTTGACTGATAAAATGATAAAATGATATATGTTAGGTTTATTGCATAGATTGATAGTTTTGCCGGATAGAATGATACTTTTGGGTTGATAAATGATACTTTTGAGTGATAAAATGATAAAATGATATATGTTAGGTTTATTGAATAGAATGATAGTTTTGCCGGATAGAATGATACTCTAAGTTGATAAGATGATACTTTGACTTATAAAATGATAAAATGATATATGTTAGGTTTATTGCATAGAATGATAGTTTTGCCGGATAGAACGATACTCTGGGTTGATAATATGATACTTTTGACTGATAAAATGATAAAATGATATATGTTAGGTTTATTGCATAGAATGATAGTTTTACCGGATAGAATGATACTCTGAGTTGATAAAATGATAATTTTGACTGATAAAATGATAAAATGATATATGTTAGGTTTATTGCATAGAATGATAGTTTTGTCGGATAGAACGATACTCTGAGTTGATAAAATGATAATTTTGACTGATAAAAGGATATATGTTAGGCTTATTGCATAGAATGATAGTTTTGCCGGATAGAATGATACTCTTAGTTGACAAAATGATACTTTTGACTGATAAAATGATAAAATGATATATGTTAGGTTTATTGCATAGAATGATAGTTTTGTAGGATAGAATGATACTTTTGACTGATAAAATGATACTTTTGACTGATAAAATGATATATGTTAGGTTTATTGCATAGAATGATAGTTTTGTCGGATAGAATGATACTCTGGGTTGATAAAATGATACTTATGACTGATAAAATGATATATGTTAGGTTTATTGCATAGAATGATAGTTTTGCCGGATAGAATGATACTATGAGTTGATAAAATGATACTTTTGACTCATAAAATGATAAAATGATAAAATGATAGATGTTAGGTTTATTGCATAGAATGATAGTTTTACCAGATAGAATGATACTCTGGGTTGATAAAATGATACTTTTGATTGATAAAATGATAAAATGATTTATGTTAGGTTTATTGCATAGAATGATAGTTTTACCGGATAGAATGATACTCTGAGTTGATAAAATGATACTTTTGACTGATAAAATGATAAAATGATATATGTTAGGTTTATTGCATAGAATGATAGTTTTGCCGGACAGAACGATACTCTGAGTTGATAAAATGATAATTTTGATTGATTAAATAATATATGTTAGGCTTATTGCATAGAATGAAAATTTTACCGGATAGAATGATACTCTAAGTTGACAAAATGATACTTTTGACTGATAAAATGATAAAATGATATATGTTAGGTTTATTGCATATAATGATAGTTTTGCTAGATAGAATGATACTTTTGACTAATAAAATGATACTTTTGACTGATAAAATGATATATGTTAGGTTTATTGCATAGAATGACAGTATTGCCGGATAGAATGATACTTTTGACTAATAAAATGATACTTTTGACTGATAAAATGATATTTGTTAGGTTTATTGCATAGAATGATAGTTTTGCCGGATAGAATGATACTCTGGGTTGATAAAATGATACTTTTGACTGATAAAATGATAAAATGATATATGTTAGGTTTATTGCATAGAATGACAGTTTTGCCGGAGTGAATAATACTCTGAGTTGATAAAATGATACTTTTGACTGATAAAACGATAAAATGATATATGTTAGGTTTATTGCATAGAATGATAGTTTTGTTGGATAGAATGATACTTTTGACTGATAAAATGATACTTTTGACTGATAAAATGATATATGTTAGGTTTATTGCATAGAATGACAGTTTTGCCGGAGTGAATAATACTCTGAGTTGATAAAATGATACTTTTGACTGATAAAACGATAAAATGATATATGTTAGGTTTATTGCATAGAATGATAGTTTTGTTGGATAGAATGATACTTTTGACTGATAAAATGATACTTTTGACTGATAAAATGATAAAATGATATATGTTAGGTTTATTGCATAGATTGATAGTTTTGCCGGATAGAATGATACTTTTGGGTTGATAAAATGATACTTTTGAGTGATAAAATGATAAAATGATATATGTTAGGTTTATTGAATAGAATGATAGTTTTGCCGGATAGAATGATACTCTAAGTTGATAAGATGATACTTTTGACTTATAAAATGATAAAATGATATATGTTAGGTTTATTGCATAGAATGATAGTTTTGCCGGATAGAACGATACTCTAGGTTGATAATATGATACTTTTGACTGATAAAATGATAAAATGATATATGTTAGGTTTATTGCATAGAATGATAGTTTTGCCGGATAGAATGATACCCTGAGTTGATAAAATGATAATTTTGACTGATAAAATGATAAAATGATATATGTTAGGTTTATTGCATAGAATGATAGTTTTGTCGGATAGAACGATACTCTGAGTTGATAAAATGATAATTTTGACTGATAAAATGATATATGTTAGGCTTATTGCATAGAATGATAGTTTTGCCGGATAGAATGATACTCTGAGTTGACAAAATGATACTTTTGACTGATAAAATGATAAAATGATATATGTTAGGTTTATTGCATAGAATGATAGTTTTGTCGGATAGAATGATACTTTTGACTGATAAAATGATACTTTTGACTGATAAAATGATATATGTTAGGTTTATTGCATAGAATGATAGTTTTGTCGGATAGAATGATACTCTGGGTTGATAAAATGATACTTATGACTGATAAAATGATATATGTTAGGTTTATTGCATAGAATGATAGTTTTGCCGGATAGAATGATACTCTGAGTTGATAAAATGATACTTTTGACTGATAAAATGATAAAATGATAGATGTTAGGTTTATTGCATAGAATGATAGTTTTACCGGATAGAATGATACTCTGGGTTGATAAAATGATACTTTTGATTGATAAAATGATAAAATGATAAAATGATTTATGTTAGGTTTATTGCATAGAATGATAGTTTTACCGGATTGAATGATACTCTGAGTTGATAAAATGATACTTTTGACTGATAAAATGATAAAATGATATATGTTAGGTTTATTGCATAGAATGAGAGTTTTGCCGGACAGAACGATACTCTGAGTTGATAAAATGATAATTTTGACTGATAAAATAATATATGTTAGGCTTATTGCATAGAATGAAAATTTTGCCGGATAGAATGATACTCTAAGTTGACAAAATGATACTTTTGACTGATAAAATGATAAAATGATATATGTTAGGTTTATTGCATATAATGATAGTTTTGTTAGATAGAATGATACTTTTGACTAATAAAATGATACTTTTGACTGATAAAATGATATATGTTAGGTTTATTGCATAGAATGATAGTTTTGCAGGATAGAATGATACTATGGGTTGATAAAATGATACTTTTGACTGATAAAATGATAAAATGATATATGTTAGGTTTATTGCATAGAATGATAGTTTTGCCGGATAGAATAATACTCTGAGTTGATAAAATGATACTTTTGACTGATAAAACGATAAAATGAGTTATTTATACTGAATCAGAATCCACTAGAATAAACTCATAATACTTTTGATCTTTCAAACGATCGTCGGATTGCCAAAATTGGGAAGGATTTGGAAAATGATTTCTGATAAAATCTTTTTGAGAAAGAGTCGCTGGATATTCAGAAAAAGAAGTCATCCCACAATCATCATGCCAATCTTTGGCAGTGTATTTGTATACCTCAGGAGTGTTTGGGATTTGGATATTAGTGGGTTTTGGCAGGTTTGAAGCAAGAACCGTTTTATAGGGAATTTCTGGTATATTTTGGATTGGAGAGAATCTGTTTGGGATAATTTGATTGGATTTTTGAGGAGTGACAGGAGTTGTGGGTGAAACAAGGGCTTTTGAGGTATGTTTTGCAGCGAAGACTTCATAGTCTTTAGCACTTTGTATTTTCTTCCTTGTAGAGTCCATTACTGTTCCCTTGTAAAAATTCTCTAGTTAGAAAATCAGGTAGAGAATTGTTTTCTCCTTTTATAAATTCAATTTCAAAATCAAAAACAGAAAGAATAGCTTGCCATCTGGCAAATATTTGTTTTGAAACAATATTTTGAACATCTTTCGTAAGAACTTCTTTTGCTGATTTGCAATCTATTCTGAGTAAGAACTTTTTATTGTAAAGGTCATCTTGAAATTTTGAAATGCATAAAACTATGGATAAAATTTCTTTTTTGATAACGGAATAATTTATCTGTGTATTATTCCAGATTCCCGAGTGGTATCTAACTAATTGTTCTTTTGAATTAAATTTTTGTTTTAAAATTCCTCCATAACCTAGATTTGAGGCATCTGTTTCTATGATCATAAAGGCTTTTGGATTGGGGATGCCTAAGCACGGAAGAGTTTTTACTTCTTGTTTTATGGTTTTGATAATATTAGTGTGTTCTTCTGTCCAATTAGGGGGGTCTTTCCTAAGCCTTTGGTAAAGAGGTTTACAGGTCTCCCTAAGATTAGGAAAAAAGTCTGAAATGTAATTCATGCATCCTAAGAATCTCTGTAATTGATTTTTATCTTTGATTTCATCAGGGAATTTATCTGTAAAGGAAATCGACCTACTAATAGGTTTGAAAGTTCCTTTACTAATTTCATGTCCTAAAAATCTAATATTGGTTTGGAATAATTTTAATTTGGGGGTGGATATATCTAATCCATTTTTTTCTATGGTTTTTAAGAGAGTGTCCAAATGTTTGATATGTTGATCAATATCTTGGGAGAAGATTAAAATATCATCGATATAGACAATACTAAAATGACTAAGAGGATTCATGATATCATTCATGATTTTTTGAAATTCTGAAGGGGCATTTTTTAGGCCAAAAGGCATGACATTCCATTCATAATGTCCGAAAAGGAACTGTGAAGGCTGTTTTATATCTATCTTTTTCAGAGATTTGGATTTGCCAAAATCCAGACTTAAGGTCAAATTTGGAAAAAATCTTAGCATTAAAGAGTCTTCCTATTAAATCCCTTTTGTTGGGGATAGGGTACCTAATCCACTGTAGAACTTTATTAAGAGGTTTGTAATTTATGACTAGCCTAGGTGTTCCTCTTCCTCACGCTCCTCCGTCGCTCCATTTCACCTCTCCGCCGCACTCGGAGCTGCGACGTGATTTTCTACCCGGCCACGTTGGACGCCGCAAACGACAGCCTCTTAAACGACGTCGAATTGACACTCTCCGAGTGGTAAGGTGCTGCAATTTTGCTTGGAGTCGACTGTTACACTGTTGCGGCTGCCATTGCCACGCAAAGCTCCTATCACACTTTGTGTGTGTGTGTGAGAGAGAGAGAGAGCTGAATGAGATGATCAGAGAGAGAGCTGAATGAGATGATGGGGTTACGTGCGTGGATTGGTTTTGCATTGGCGACGGCGGTTTTGGACTTGATGTTGGTTGTGATATATGTATCATATATTAATATGATCGGTTTTGGAACACGGCGGCGGCGGCACGGAGATGGAGTCGTCGGGAAACATATTAGAAACGGAGAGGCCGCGGAGGGAGAGAGACGACCAATCGTAGGCGTAGATTATGAGATACCAGAAGACGAACATGAGGCATGACCCGATCCAAAATTTGTTCAGTGATCTAGGATGATTCTCCATTGATGTTCTTCTCGAGCAGCTTTCTGCTATCGGATTTTCTCACTGTTGTTTTTTTGTTTAGAATATGCGAGGAAGGTGTGGTGGTCGAGCACTTCGATTAAATTAATTTAATTTGATTTGGAGTTTGGAGCACTACAATCTTGACTTTAATTGGCTTAATGTTGCCAAAAAATAGGAATATATACTGTATATTGGCTTAAAAGAAGCTCGAGTATTTTTTAAAATTGATTTATTTTTAGTGGAATTTTTTTTAAATTACTCCCTCCATTCCATAATAGGAGTCACTCTTGTTGTGGACACAAAACACATCACTCTTAGCATGATTTTACTTCACTGTTGTTTACAAAACACATCACTCTTAGTATGATTTTACTTCACTCTTGTTTACAAAACACATCACTCTTAGCATGATTTTACTTCACTCTTGTTTACAAAACAAATCACTCTTAGCATGATTTTACTTCACTCTTGTTTACAAAACACATCACTCTTAGCATGATTTTACTTCACTCTTGTTTACAAAACACATCACTCTTACCATGATTTTACTTCACTCTTGTTTACAAAACACATCACTCTTACCATGATTTTACTTCACTCTTGTTTACAAAACAAATCACTCTTAGCATGATTTTACTTCACTCTTGTTTACAAAACACATCACTCTTAGCATGGTTTTACGTCACTCTTGTTTACAAAACACATCACTCTTAGCATGATTTTACTTCACTCTTGTTTACAAAACACATCACTCTTATTCTGATTTTACTTAACTCTTGTTTACAAAACACATCACTCTTATTCAGATTTTACTTCACTATTGTTTACAAAACACATCACTATTATTCTGATTTTACTTCACTCTTGTTTACAAAACACATCACTCGTAGCATGATTTTACTTCACTCTTGTTTACAAAACACATCACTCTTAGCATGATTTTACTTCACTCTTGTTTACAAAATACATCACTCTTAGCATGATTTTACTTCACTCTTATTTACAAAACACATCACTCTTAGCATGATTGTACTTCACTCTTGTTAACAAAACACATCACTCTTAGCATGATTTTACTTCACTCTTGTTAACAAAACACATCACTATTAGCATGATTTTACTTCACTTTTGTTAATAAAACACATAGCTATTATCATGATTTTTGTTTACAAAACACATCACTATTAATAATCTACACATACACATAATTCAAAATTAATTTAGCTTTAGCTTTAGCCCACAAAAAAACTTAGTGTTAGATATTAGAAGATTTGTAACCATGTCTATCCAATCCAATGTGCTTCTAAATCCAGGTAGGCATTGAGAGCAGCTGGATATTTCTTTATCTTTTCAAAGTCGTTAGAAATAAGGAGCTTCTTGTTATTGTCAATGATGAACTGTTGGACTTATGCTATTGTATATTGGTCTTTCTTGCTCAAGTTCTGTACGTATTTTCATGCATGTTGTATCTCTTTCAGTATTGGGGCAAAGTAAATATTGGTGGAGGACCTTGTACACGGTGCCGCCGGCGCCGCTCCCGATGCGGCTCACGCATATCACTCTTAGCATGATTTTACTTCACTCTTATTTACAAAACACATCACTCTTAGCATGATTTTACTTCACTCTTGTTTACAAAACACATCACTCTTACCATGATTTTACTTCACTCTTGTTTACAAAACACATCACTCTTATTCTGATTTTACTTCACTCTTGTTTACAAAACACATCACTCTTATTCAGATTTTACTTCACTATTGTTTACAAAACACATCACTCTTATTCTGATTTGACTTCAATCTTGTTCACAAAACACATCACTCTTATTCTGAATTTACTTCACTCTTGTTCACAAACATTACGCTACACATATACACTATCCACGAATATATATATACAATACAGACACCGCACACCCTATTCAAACACATTATAAACATAAAGATACATATAGGGAAAACAATCTATACACAGTACATACATTGCACACAAAGTAGACATAATGCACACATTCCACACTACTTGCACACAGTACACACTATATAAAATACATAAATTGCATATAAGCACATTATTCAAAATATTAACAAACACTGTACGCATCCCCGATCAAAATACACAAAATGCACAAAATGCACACTACTTACATTACACACAACATACACTATACAAAATACACAAACATAACACAAAAAACACACATTGCATATATTGCCCATAATACACACGTTACTGAAAATATAAACACACACTATACACAAAGCACGCATAATACATGCACAAAATATATTCACTACACACAATACTCGTAACACACTATAATATTCATATACGAGAACTACATATGTAGCACTATAAACACATTATACAAAACATAAATGCGCTAAAATCATACACACAAAATACAAACTATATTCAAAATACACACTACACAAAATACACAATTTCCACACAAACACGGACATCCCAAACAATGCATACTTTATGCACAAAGTACACACAATCCACATACTCCAAGCTTCGTACATTGTAAAAATACAAATTACTCAAAATACATACATTGCATAAAATAGACACACTATACACTTCCCTGGTCAAATACAAACATTAATAATAAAATACACACATTAAACATGAAAAACACACATCACAAAAGTACATACATTGCATAAATACATAAACTATACCAAATATAAATAAACACTATACACATCCCCGATCCAAACACACATTATAAATAAATTACATACATTAAACACAAAATACACATAGACGCACTTCACACACATAGACGCACACTATACACAACTACAGTAAAAAAACACACTAATAATAAAATACATAGATTAAACACAAAATATACAATTCACACACAGACACACTCCATAGCATACATTGAACACAATACATTTAATAAAAATACATACATTGCATAATATACATAAACTATACCAAATATAAATAAACACTATACACATCCTTGATCCAAATACACACATTATAAATATATTACATACATTAAACACAAAATACACATAGACACACTAATAATAAAATACACAAATTAAACACACAATCCACATACTCCAAACTTCGTACATTATAAAAATACAAATTACTCAAAATACATACATTGCATAAAATAGACACACTATACACTTCCCTGGTCAAAATACAAACATTAATAATAAAATACACACATTAAACATGAAAAACACACAACACAAAAGTACATACATTGCATAAATACATAAACTATACCAAATATAAATAAACACTATACACATCCCCGATCCAAACACACATTATAAATAAATTACATACATTAAACACAAAATACACATAGACGCACTTCACACACATAAACACACACTATACACATCTACAGTCAAAAAACACACTAATAATAAAATACATAGATTAAACACAAAATATACAATTCACACACAGACACACTTCATAGCATACATTGAACACAATACATTTAATAAAAATACATACATTGCATAATATACATAAACTATACCAAATATAAATAAACACTATACACATTGATCCAAATACACACATTATAAATAAATTACATACATTAAACACAAAATACACATACACACACTTCACACACATAAACACACACTAAACACATCTCCAGTCAAAAATACACATAATAATATTAAAATACATAGATTAAACATAAAATACACTATTCACATACAGACACTCCATAACATACATTGAACACACTACACTTAATAAAAATACATACATTGCATAATATACATAAACTATACCAAGTATAAATAAACACTATACACATCCTTGATCCAAATACACACATTATAAATATATTACATACATTAAACACAAAATACACAAACACACTAATAATAAAATACACAAATTAAACACACAATCCACATACTCCAAACTTCGTACATTGCAAAAATACAAATTACTCAAAATACATACATTGCATAAAATAGACACACTATACACATCCCTGGTCAAAATACAAACATTAATAATAAAATACTCACATTAAACACGAAAAACACACATCACAAAAATACATACATTGCATAAATACATAAACTATATCAAATATAAATAAACACTATACACATCCCCGATCCAAACACACATTATAATGAAATTACATACATTAAACACAAAATACACATAGACACACTTCACACACATAAACGCACACTAAACACATCTCCAGTCAAAAATACACACACTAATATTAAAATACATAGATTAAACACAAAATACACAATTCACACACAGACACACTCCATAGCATACATTGAACACAATACATTTAATAAAAATACTTACATTACATAATATACATAAACTATACCAAATATAAATAAACACTATACACATCCTTGATCCAAATATACACATTATAAATATATTACATACATTAAACACAAAATACACATAGACACACTAATAATAAAATACACAAATTAAACACACAATCCACATACTCCAAACTTCGTACATTGCAAAAATACAAATTACTCAAAATACATACATTGCATAAAATAGACACACTATACACATCCCTGGTCAAAATACAAACATTAATAATAAAATACACACATTAAACACGAAAAACACACATCACAAAAATACATACATTGCATAAATACATAGACTATACCAAATATAAATAAACACTATACACATCCCCGATCCAAACACATTATAAATAAATTACATACTTTAAACACAAAATACACATAGACACACTTCACACACATAAACACACACTAAACACATCTCCAGTCAAAAATACACATAATAATATTAAAATACATAGATTAAACATAAAATACACAATTCACATACTGACACTCCATAACATACATTGAACACACTACACTTAATAAAAATACATACATTGCATAATATACATAAACTATACCAAGTATAAATAAACACTATACACATCCTTGATCCAAATACACACATTATAAATATATTACATACATTAAACACAAAATACACAAACACACTAATAATAAAATACACAAATTAAACACACAATCCACATACTCCAAACTTCGTACATTGCAAAAATACAAATTACTCAAAATACATACATTGCATAAAATAGACACACTATACACATCCCTGGTCAAAATACAAACATTAATAATAAAATACACACATTAAACACGAAAAACACACATCACAAAAATACATACATTGCATAAATACATAGACTATACCAAATATAAATAAACACTATACACATCCCAGATCCAAACACACATTATAAAGAAATTACATACATTAAACACAAAATACACATAGACACACTTCACACACATAAACACACACTAAACACATCTCCAGTCAAAAATACACACACTAATATTAAAATACATAGATTAAACACAAAATACACAATTCACACACAGACACACTCCATAGCATACATTGAACACAATACATTTAATAAAAATACTTGCATTACATAATATACATAAACTATACCAAATATAAATAAACACTATACACATCCTTGATCCAAATACACACATTATAAATATATTACATACATTAAACACAAAATACACAAACACACTAATAATAAAATACACAAATTAAACACACAATCCACATAATCCAAACTTCGTACATTGCAAAAATACAAATTACTCAAAATACATACATTGCATAAAATAGACACACTATACACATCCCTGGTCAAAATACAAACATTAATAATAAAATACACACATTAAACACGAAAAACACACATCACAAAAATACATACATTGCATAAATACATAGACTATACCAAATATAAATAAACACTATACACATCCCCGATCCAAACACACATTATAAATAAATTACATACATTAAACACAAAATACACATAGACGCACTTCACACACATAAACACACACTATACACATCTACAGTCAAAAAACACACTAATAATAAAATACATAGATTAAACACAAAATATACAATTCACACACAGACACACTTCATAGCATACATTGAACACAATACATTTAATAAAAATACATACATTGCATAATATACATAAACTATACCAAATATAAATAAACACTATACACATTGATCCAAATACACACATTATAAAGAAATTACATACATTAAACACAAAATACACATACACACACTTCACACACATAAACACACACTAAACACATCTCCAGTCAAAAATACACATAATAATATTAAAATACATAGATTAAACATAAAATACACTATTCACATACAGACACTCCATAACATACATTGAACACACTACACTTAATAAAAATACATACATTGCATAATATACATAAACTATACCAAGTATAAATAAACACTATACACATCCTTGATCCAAATACACACATTATAAATATATTACATACATTAAACACAAAATACACAAACACACTAATAATAAAATACACAAATTAAACACACAATCCACATACTCCAAACTTCGTACATTGCAAAAATACAAATTACTCAAAATACATACATTGCATCAAATAGACACACTATACACATCCCTGGTCAAAATACAAACATTAATAATAAAATACTCACATTAAACACGAAAAACACACATCACAAAAATACATACATTGCATAAATACATAAACTATATCAAATATAAATAAACACTATACACATCCCCGATCCAAACACACATTATAATGAAATTACATACATTAAACACAAATACACATAGACACACTTCACACACATAAACGCACACTAAACACATCTCCAGTCAAAAATACACACACTAATATTAAAATACATAGATTAAACACAAAATACACAATTCACACACAGACACACTCCATAGCATACATTGAACACAATACATTTAATAAAATACTTACATTACATAATATACATAAACTATACCAAATATAAATAAACACTATACACATCCTTGATCCAAATATACACATTATAAATATATTACATACATTAAACACAAAATACACATAGACACACTAATAATAAAATACACAAATTAAACACACAATCCACATACTCCAAACTTCGTACATTGCAAAAATACAAATTACTCAAAATACATACATTGCATAAAATAGACACACTATACACATCCCTGGTCAAAATACAAACATTAATAATAAAATACACACATTAAACACGAAAAACACACATCACAAAAATACATACATTGCATAAATACATAGACTATACCAATATAAATAAACACTATACACATCCCCGATCCAAACACATTATAAATAAATTACATACTTTAAACACAAAATACACATAGACACACTTCACACACATAAACACACACTAAACACATCTCCAGTCAAAAATACACATAATAATATTAAAATACATAGATTAAACATAAAATACACAATTCACATACTGACACTCCATAACATACATTGAACACACTACACTTAATAAAAATACATACATTGCATAATATACATAAACTATACCAAGTATAAATAAACACTATACACATCCTTGATCCAAATACACACATTATAAATATATTACATACATTAAACACAAAATACACAAACACACTAATAATAAAATACACAAATTAAACACACAATCCACATACTCCAAACTTCGTACATTGCAAAAATACAAATTACTCAAAATACATACATTGCATAAAATAGACACACTATACACATCCCTGGTCAAAATACAAACATTAATAATAAAATACACACATTAAACACGAAAAACACACATCACAAAAATACATACATTGCATAAATACATAGACTATACCAAATATAAATAAACACTATACACATCCCAGATCCAAACACACATTATAAAGAAATTACATACATTAAACACAAAATACACATAGACACACTTCACACACATAAACACACACTAAACACATCTCCAGTCAAAAATACACACACTAATATTAAAATACATAGATTAAACACAAAATACACAATTCACACACAGACACACTCCATAGCATACATTGAACACAATACATTTAATAAAAATACTTGCATTACATAATATACATAAACTATACCAAATATAAATAAACACTATACACATCCTTGATCCAAATACACACATTATAAATATATTACATACATTAAACACAAAATACACAAACACACTAATAATAAAATACACAAATTAAACACACAATCCACATAATCCAAACTTCGTACATTGCAAAAATACAAATTACTCAAAATACATACATTGCATAAAATAGACACACTATACACATCCCTGGTCAAAATACAAACATTAATAATAAAATACACACATTAAACACGAAAAACACACATCACAAAAATACATACATTGCATAAATACATAGACTATACCAAATATAAATAAACACTATACACATCCCAGATCCAAACACACATTATAAAGAAATTACATACATTAAACACAAAATACACATAGACACACTTCACACACATAAACACACACTAAACACATCTCCAGTCAAAAATACACACACTAATATTAAAATACATAGATTAAACACAAATACACAATTCACACACAGACACACTCCATAGCATACATTGAACACAATACATTTAATAAAAATACTTGCATTACATAATATACATAAACTATACCAAATATAAATAAACACTATACACATCCTTGATCCAAATACACACATTATAAATATATTACATACATTAAACACAAAATACACAAACACACTAATAATAAAATACACAAATTAAACACACAATCTGTAATATCCGAAAAAAAAAATATTTTGAATATTGTTTTTATTAAGGGATGTTTCTTTTTGTGAATATCTTGTTGTGGATATGATTTTATTTACCTAAGCAACATGTAATTGAAATAATTAATTAAGCTATGAATTAAAATCCTAATTAACAAATTAAACCTCTCTCTCCCTATTTTCGAAACCCCTCCCCCTCACCCCACTATTTTCTCAACCTCCCCACTCCCACATAACCGATACATTATCTCCTTTCCAATCACTCATCGGTTTCTCTCATCTCCCTCTCGCTTTTGTTCTCAACACCGGTAAGGTCTCTCTCTCTCTTCCTCCCTCTCGGTTCTCACCTTTCCCCCACTCACTCCCTCTCATTGATTTCTTGAATTCATCAAGGTATCACACTCTCGCGTACCGATTTGGAGTCGGAGTAGGGAAGGCTTTCGAACTACATTTGAACTCTTCGAGAAGGTAGTCCAAAACCCTATTTCCATACCCGAACCACATGCATTTAGGACGTTTTGAATGTTTTAAATGCTGAATAGGTTTTGTGATCATGTGTTTATGTTGAGTATGTTTTCGGTGGTGACTGACAGTGGGTTCCGACCCCTTTTTGACTGATCAAACGATCTCCTTTTGGTACGAAATTTTAACTGTGTAAACTTGGGTGTGTCTTCTGTGTGGTGTGTAAATTTCAGCTTCTTTGGACGTCGGATGATTTTATAGTGATTTTTGTAAGTAAACTGCGCAGTTCTGCGAGATGTATGTTTCTGGGTGATGTGTTTTTGTGCAATGGGTGTGAATCTGGGTGTTTTGATATTATGATGTATGTGGGTGTGTTTGGCCAAGGGATGGCTCGGAGGAATCAGCGTTTGGTTCGAGTGTTTTGTGTGTGTTGGCCGAGAGTTTTAGGGTTTGGCCTAGGGTGGTGTTGTGGAGAGTTTTGGAGGGTTGATCTCATGTTTTCGGGTGTGTTTTGGGATGTAGAATGTGTGTTGTGAATGTCGTATAAGGTTTGAGAATCGTTGGTTGGGGGAAAACTGGTGTGCACTTGATCGGACCAGCGACCGAGACGCCGAGCCAGATGCCGAGCCAGATGCCGAGACAGGTGCCGAGCCAGTGCCGAGAGAGGTGCTGAGACGGGCGCCGAGCCAGATGCCGAGCCAGATGCCGAGACAGGTGCCGAGCCAGTGCCGAGAGAGGTGCCGAGACGGGTGCCGAGCCAGGGCCGAGCCAGACGCCGAGACATGTGCCGAGCCAGGCGGCCGAGATGGTCGGCCGAGGTGCCGAGCCAGGCGGCCGAGACGGTCGGCCGAGGTGCCGAGCCAAGGCGGCCGAGACGGTCGGCCGAGGTGCCGAGCCAGGCGGCCGAGACACCGAGCCTTTTCCGAACCTTTTCCGAGCCAAGTGAGCCGTTTGCACAAGGAGGGTATACCGGGAGTACGAGTGTTTCGGGTGTGTGTCGTGTGCGCGTCGTGGGTGCGTGGTATGCGTGTCGGGTGCGTGCGTGGTGTGTTTCGGACGTGTGATTCTGTGTGCTTGACTTATAGGATGTTGTTAAGTGTGTGTATGTGTAACGTGCTAGATATTGAAGTCATCCACGTAGAAAACATGCATTGTTGACTAAGTCTCGTCTTCCCTGAGTCTAATCATGATTCTCATTTATCTTTCAAAAAGGGTGAACTTTTGCGAGGCAATTGTGGTTGAAGAAGGAAACTGTTTAAAAGCTAAGCAATTGAGGTGGGCTTTTCTACCCTACTATTTTGTGGGTTATCTTTAATACGGACGCTGTTCCGGAAATGTTTATGGAGATGAACTGTTTGTCTTGCCAACTGTTTTGTTTTGAAACCTATCTGAAGTGGTTTACCACATATGTTTAATCGAATTCGGGTCTGTTGGGCTGCGAACCCTCAGGCTAGTGTACACGAGATCGGGAGCCATCTGAGAGCAAGTTGGCCGGTCTAGTTGACCTGGGGTGTGGCCACGCCCCTTGTCACCCGTTGGATCAGATAGTGTATGATGGTGGGAATAAGGGTGGCAATATCTGAAAATGACTGCGCAGTCGAATTTATGAAATATGTTTTAGTGTACTTGGGTTATTTTCTTTACACTTAAAACCCCAAGGTTACACTGTTATGGCATGACAAACTATGATTTTGGCGTGTGTCCACTGAGTGCAATAAGTACTCAGCCCTGCGTGTTGTTTTCTTAATGTGCAGGTTGAGCGACGATGGGGATGACGGATGTTGAGCAATTAAAGTCAAAATTGTGTTTTTACTTTGCCTTTTGGATGGTGTCGTGTCGTCATACCCGGCATTATCTATCTCTTGGTCTGTTCCGCTGTTTTGTAATCCGATACAATGTTTTCATTTAAACTCTGTTTACTTTAACTTTAGAAATGTCGCTACCGTACATTGTTTTGAAGTGAACTTCCTCTAATTAAACATTTTCGGGTCAAGTATTCTTGTTCTCCCCTTTCTTCCCCGCTTCTTTATTCTTCCCCTAGTCGCGGTCCACCGTACTTCCTATCCTTAGGAAATGCGGGCGTGACAGAGTGGTATCAGAGCCTAGGTTTTCTTTCTGCTCTGGATCCAAGAGTCTTTTTCTGTTTTGAGTAAGTTTTCAAAAGTGTCATTGGCTCAACATCCGACTCATCGCACTCAACCTGAAATGAGGTAATGAAAATTTTGAATTTTTGGAAAGTATATGGAAGTGGAGGAAATTGTGATTTTGGGTTTTGAAAATGATTTTTGGAAAGTTTAAGTAAATATTGATGCATGTGGAAGGGTACAAAGTGATGTGAAAAGTTGGAAATTATGAGAGTTATGAACTGTTATTGTGTGTTGAATTTATATGAAAGCATGTGGCTGATGTGTGATGCTATGATGACGTGAATGTTGATGTGAGCTTTTACGTGTGAATGTGTTGGCCTTTTGAATTATTGAACTTAGACGTGAGAGGTTTCACTAGTGCTTCTTGGACCTATAGTAGATAAGGACTTATGGCCTTTGAACACCAGCGGGCTTGGAATTAGAACAGTGATACGTCTGCATACACATATCTCTCTCTTCTTCGGTTATGCACCCTGTTTTTATATGCGAGGCGATTGTTTCTGTTTTTCTATAGATGGCGCGTATGTTCCGAACCCCGCGACGGAGTGATCGTGATAGACTTAGGGCACAAAGGGTGCTCAGAGAGTATAGAGTGTATCGAAAGAAGGATCACATACCGTTGATTGAGTTCGTAGCGCACTTCGACACCCTCTGGAGGGCAGCTCAGGAGTTCGGAGTGACAGAGCTTGACGGCATTGAGAAGCTAATAGAATTGCTCCCTGACAGCTGGAAGGAGTGGGCTGAAAGAACGGAGAGGAGGTACACGTGGCATGAGCCCGTTACCGATGACATGGTGGGTGACATGGCTGGCTTTCGGAAGGCCGTGTATTGTGCACTGGTAGACTCTCGAGATGAGCAGCCCCCACAGGATGTGCAAGAGAGGATCGTGTATCAGGACAAGTACGTGAGTATGTACGAGGGTGAGCAAGGGTTTGAAAATAACTATGAGGAAGAAACCGAAGAGGATCCCGAGGAGGAACCCGAGGTGGCTCCGCAAGGGAATTCCGAGGAGGACGATGACGAAGATCCGGAGGAAGGGCCTATGGATGAAGATGATCGAGTCGTAGTCTAGAAATAAAATAGTTCGATGTCTTTTTAGTTTTTGCTTTTAGTGTGAACTGCTCTTGTGAAACAACGTTTAACCTTCTTTCTTTTAATGAGGATTTGGATTTGATTTATATCCTATGTGTTGTATCTTGAACCACACGAAGTTTTTCTTTTGAGAAATTTTTGAGAAGGTGGTAATTGTGGATGATATTTGTAGTAACACTTTATGGATATTGAATCAGAATGCCGCCAAGACGTGGACGCCACCCACGACAAGGACCCAACGCTGAGGCACCACCTCCACCACCACCTCCACCACCACCTCCACCCCCGCCTCAGCAAGAAAGATTCATAGTTACGTTCTCCAGGCAGAATCCCCCTAAATTCGATGGACAGGGAGATCCCTCAAAAGCCGAAGAGTGGATACGCGGCCTCGAGCGTATTTTCAGGGTCATGGAGTGCACAGATAGGGAGCGCATTGCTTGCGCCACCTTTCAACTATCAGGTGATGCCGATTACTGGTGGGAGACTCGGCAAAGAACTATGAATCCTGCACGCTTGGAAGCGTTAACATGGGAGGAGTTTAAAATGGAGATTGATAACAAGTATGTCCCAAAGACGTACAGACGGGCCAAGGTGGTAGAATTCCACACGCTGAGCCAAGGCCGAATGACTGTAACTGAGTACGACCGAGCCCTCGCACAGATGGCACGATATGCGCCCGAGTTGATGGACACCGACGAGAAATGGGCGGTGAAGTTCCGGGCCGGGCTCAAGGATGAGATAAAGGCCGCATTGGCTTGTCGAGGAGAACTCTCCTACTCGGAGATCTTGACTTGTGCACTGGACGTGGAAGATGCACTCCCTAAACCAAAAGTGGTGGCGACAACAAACGCGACACCCCTACAAGCTCAGTCAGGTCATCAAGAGAAGAGGAGGTGGGATGGTGATCACACTCAGTATGGTGGCAAGAGGCCACAACACATGAAGAACCCACCCTACAATGGCGGGAGACAGAATACCTATCACCCGAGGGCAAGCTTTCCGCCGAGGAACCCTCAATGTGGAAGATGCTTCAAGTACCACACCGGAGAGTGTCGAGACCCTAAATGCTTCAGCTGTGGTGGAAGTGGCCATTACTTCCGAAGTTGCCCAAATAAGAACATGGGAACGGGGACGAGACAGAACCAGTTAGGCTTCCGTCCACCATCCCAGGCACTACCTGCACCTCAACCGCCACAACGCCGCCAAGGACTGCCGTCGCAAGCAAGAGCCTACGCCTTGAAGGGTAAGCAGCCGGCAAACGGGAAAGAAACCTTTGGGCAAGGAAACTTGGCAGGTATGGGCACCCTTCTCAACATGCCTATAGTTGTCTTGTTTGATACGGGTGCATCGCATTCCTTTATATCAACTTCTTGTGTGGATACATTAGGATTACCTACTGTTAAGACCGAACCCACTATGAGTGTGACCTCACCGGTAGGCGGGACTATAGATATATCCCGATCTTGTGCGTGTGTGAACTTTGGAATAGGTGAACTCAGTTTGTTGGCTCATAATTTACAAGTAATGACGATGGGTAGCGTAGACATAATCTTGGGTATGGATTGGTTAGCGGAGAACCACGTTACCCTTCATTGTAGAGAAAGGGAAATTTCGTTTGAAACCCCAGGAAAAGAGCCGACGAGGTTTTACGGAATCTCAATGAACCGACGCAAGTCCATTGTCTCCGCGCTGCAAGCCACTACAATGATGAGGAAGGGATGTCCAGCGTACCTTGTTTATTTGAATGGGGAGGAGAAGAAAGACAGGAAGATAGAAGATGTGGCGATAGTGAGTGAATATCCCGATGTCTTCCCCGATGCATTGCCGGGACCCCCACCCGACAGGCAAGTAGAATTCACGATCGATCTGGAGTCCGGATCGGCACCAATATCCAAGGCACCTTATAGGATGGCGCCAAAAGAGTTGGAGGAGCTTAAGGTGCAACTACAAGAGCTACTGGAATTGGGATTCATTAGACCTAGCGTGTCGCCATGGGGAGCACCAGTGTTGTTTGTGAAGAAGAAGGATGGAACGATGAGGATGTGCATCGACTATCGAGAGCTAAACAAACTGACGCTGAAGAACAAGTATCCACTACCAAGGATAGACGACTTGTTTGACCAACTTCGAGGGGCAGGAGTCTTCTCTAAGATGGACTTGAGGTCTGGGTACCATCAGCTGAGGGTTCGGCGAGAAGATGTACCCAAGACGGCTTTTCGAACAAGATATGGTCACTATGAGTTCGTTGTGATGCCTTTTGGACTGACGAACGCCCCGGCAGTGTTCATGGACCTTATGAACCGCGTGTTCCATCCATTTTTGGATCGGTTTGTCCTAGTTTTCATCGACGATGTGCTCATTTACTCAAAGAACGTGGAGGAGCACAAAGAGCACTTGAGAACCGTCCTAGCAACTCTAAGGGACGAGAAACTATATGCCAAGTTCAGTAAATGCGAGTTTTGGCTCAAGGAAGTTAACTTTCTTGGACATATAGTAACCTCAGATGGAATTCGTGTAGACCCGGCCAAGGTGGAAGCGGTGCAGGAATGGAAGTCGCCTTCTACACAAAATGAAATTCGAAGCTTCTTAGGACTGGCAGGCTATTATCGAAGATTCATTGAGGGATTCTCGAAGATAGCAAGGCCAATGACACAACAACTGAAAAAGGGAGTCAAGATGAATTGGACACCAGAATGTGAGGCGAGCTTTCAGTTGTTGAAGGAGAAATTGACCACCGCACCAATTCTAGCTGTGCCGGAGTCAGGGACTGACTATGCGGTGTATACGGATGCGTCGAAGGTGGGACTTGGATGTGTGCTTATGCAGAAGGGGAAAGTGGTTGCATATGCATCGAGACAATTGAAGCCCCATGAGCTGAACTATCCGACACATGACTTAGAACTGGCAGCCGTGGTACATGCACTGAAGATCTGGAGACATCATCTCTATGGAGTCCGTTGTGAGATATACACGGACCATAAGAGTCTAAAGTACTTCTTTGAGCAAAAGGAGTTGAACATGCGCCAACGTAGGTGGCTCGAGTTGGTGAAGGACTACGATTGTGGTATAAATTACCATCCGGGAAAAGCAAACGTAGTGGCCGATGCTCTTAGTAGGAAGTCGCAATCTCAGCTGGCCACCTTTCTTACTATCGAGGAGAGTTTAATCCAAGAGTTCAGTAAGATGCGGTTGGAAGTAGTGAGAATGCCCGAGACTGTGGAAGGAATAATAGCCACGTTGGTGATGGAACCCGACTTAAGAGCCAGAATTGTGGAAGCTCAACGGCGGGATACGTTACTAGAAAAGATTCGCTCAGAAGTGAGGGCGGGTGAACTCGGAAACTTTCACGAGGCAGCGGATAATGGTCTCACATACAAGGGAAGGTTGTGTGTGCCTAAGGATGAAGGCCTGAGGATCGAAATCATGAGAGAAGCACATGAAACCCCATACGCTGCACACCCAGGAAGCACCAAGATGTATCAAGACTTGAAGAGGCAATTTTGGTGGAACGGTATGAAAAAGCATGTTGCAGCTTTTGTGGAGAGATGCCTAGCATGTCAACAAGTAAAGGCGCTACACCAACGGCCCTATGGGAGATTGCAACCCCTTGAGATTCCAGAATGGAAGTGGGAACATATTGCAATGGACTTTGTGACAGGACTGCCAAAATCCCAGCGAGGAAACACTGTGATTTGGGTGATTATAGATCGCCTCACCAAATCTGCTCATTTTGTACCGGTTCGTGCTACCTATGGATCCAACCAGTTGGCTAAGATATATGTGCGGGAGATTATACGCTTGCATGGAGTACCAGCGACAATTACATCCGATCGCGATGCTAAATTTACTTCTAGATTTTGGACGAGCCTGCAGCGCGAGTTGGGGACTAAGTTGAATTTTAGTACTGCCTTCCACCCACAACCGATGGGCAGTCAGAGAGAACGATTCAAGCCTTAGAGGATATGCTGCGAGCCGTGGTGCTAGATCGAGGTTGGGGTTGGGAAGAAGTGTTGCCATTGGTTGAGTTCGCGTACAATAATAGTTACCAAGCGACTATCAAGATGGCTCCATATGAGGCATTGTATGGAAAGAAGTGTAGATCGCCACTTTATTGGGATGAAGTGGGTGAGAGAAGAATTCTCGGACCAGACTCTGTAGAAGAGATGATAGAGATTGTTCGACAAATCCGTGGGAGGATCAAGGAGGCGCAGGATCGACAGAAATCATACGCCGATGCTCGGAGGACCGATCTACAATTCGAATCTGGAGAGAAAGTTTTTCTGAAAGTTGCCCCTTCTAAAGGAATAACTCGATTTGGAGTGAAAGGAAAGCTGAGACCCCGATTTATCGGACCGTATGAGATTTTGGATAGAGTCGGCGCGGTAGCATACAGATTGGCCCTACCACCAAGCTTTGGGAAGGTGCACAATGTCTTCCATGTGTCACAATTGAGGAAGTATGTGTTTGACCCCGCACACATAGTTCACCAAGAAGAGATGATGGTCCTAAATCCCGATCTAAGTTATGAGGAGAAGCCCGAGGCCATTTTGGATCGAAGGGTGCAAGAATTGAGGAATAAGTCAATTGTTTCGGTGAAAGTACGATGGAGGAATCATGGAGTCGAAGAAGCAACATGGGAATTAGAAGATAAGATGAGAGAGAAGTTTCCAGAGCTGTTTGAGTGATCTAGGCAAATTTCGGGACGAAATTTTTTTTAAGGTGGGAGGAATGTAATATCCGAAAAAAAAAATATTTTGAATATTGTTTTTATTAAGGGATGTTTCTTTTTGTGAATATCTTGTTGTGGATATGATTTTATTTACCTAAGCAACATGTAATTGAAATAATTAATTAAGCTATGAATTAAAATCCTAATTAATAAATTAAACCTCTCTCTCCCTATTTTCGAAACCCCTCCCCCTCACCCCACTATTTTCTCAACCTCCCCACTCCCACATAACCGATACATTATCTCCTTTCCAATCACTCATCGGTTTCTCTCATCTCCCTCTCGCTTTTGTTCTCAACACCGGTAAGGTCTCTCTCTCTCTTCCTCCCTCTCGGTTCTCACCTTTCCCCCACTCACTCCCTCTCATTGATTTCTTGAATTCATCAAGGTATCACACTCTCGCGTACCGATTTGGAGTCGGAGTAGGGAAGGCTTTCGAACTACATTTGAACTCTTCGAGAAGGTAGTCCAAAACCCTATTTCCATACCCGAACCACATGCATTTAGGACGTTTTGAATGTTTTAAATGCTGAATAGGTTTTGTGATCATGTGTTTATGTTGAGTATGTTTTCGGTGGTGACTGACAGTGGGTTCCGACCCCTTTTTGACTGATCAAACGATCTCCTTTTGGTACGAAATTTTAACTGTGTAAACTTGGGTGTGTCTTCTGTGTGGTGTGTAAATTTCAGCTTCTTTGGACGTCGGATGATTTTATAGTGATTTTTGTAAGTAAACTGCGCAGTTCTGCGAGATGTACGTTTCTGGGTGATGTGTTTTTGTGCAATGGGTGTGAATCTGGGTGTTTTGATATTATGATGTATGTGGGTGTGTTTGGCCAAGGGATGGCTCGGAGGAATCAGCGTTTGGTTCGAGTGTTTTGTGTGTGTTGGCCGAGAGTTTTAGGGTTTGGCCTAGGGTGGTGTTGTGGAGAGTTTTGGAGGGTTGATCTCATGTTTTCGGGTGTGTTTTGGGATGTAGAATGTGTGTTGTGAATGTCGTATAAGGTTTGAGAATCGTTGGTTGGGGGAAAACTGGTGTGCACTTGATCGGACCAGCGGCCGAGACGCCGAGCCAGATGCCGAGCCAGATGCCGAGACAGGTGCCGAGCCAGTGCCGAGAGAGGTGTCGAGACGGGCGCCGAGCCAGATGCCGAGCCAGATGCCGAGACAGGTGCCGAGCCAGTGCCGAGACAGGTGCCGAGCCAGGGCCGAGCCAGACGCCGAGACATGTGCCGAGCCAGGCGGCCGAGACGGTCGGCCGAGGTGCCGAGCCAGGCAGCCGAGACGGTCGGCCGAGGTGCCGAGCCAGGCCGAGACACCGAGCCTTTTCCGAACCTTTTCCGAGCCAAGTGAGCCGTTTGCACAAGGAGGGTATACCGGGAGTACGAGTGTTTCGGGTGTGTGTCGTGTGCGCGTCGTGGGTGCGTGGTATGCGTGTCGGGTGCGTGCGTGGTGTGTTTCGGACGTGTGATTCTGTGTGCTTGACTTATAGGATGTTGTTAAGTGTGTGTATGTGTAACGTGCTAGATATTGAAGTCATCCACGTAGAAAACATGCATTGTTGACTAAGTCTCGTCTTCCCTGAGTCTAATCATGATTCTCATTTATCTTTCAAAAAGGGTGAACTTTTGCGAGACAATTGTGGTTGAAGAAGGAAACTGTTTAAAAGCTAAGCAATTGAGGTGGGCTTTTCTACCCTACTATTTTGTGGGTTATCTTTAATACGGACGTTGTTCCGGAAATGTTTATGGAGATGAACTGTTTGTCTTGCCAACTGTTTTGTTTTGAAACCTATCTGAAGTGGTTTACCACATATGTTTAATCGAATTCGGGTCTGTTGGGCTGCGAACCCTCAGGCTAGTGTACACGAGATCGGGAGCCATCTGAGAGCAAGTTGGCCGGTCTAGTTGACCTGGGGTGTGGCCACGCCCCTTGTCACCCGTTGGATCAGATAGTGTATGATGGTGGGAATAAGGGTGGCAATATCTGAAAATGACTGCGCAGTCGAATTTATGAAATATGTTTTAGTGTACTTGGGTTATTTTCTTTACACTTAAAACCCCAAGGTTACACTGTTATGGCATGACAAACTATGATTTTGGCGTGTGTCCACTGAGTGCAATAAGTACTCAGCCCTGCGTGTTGTTTTCTTAATGTGCAGGTTGAGCGACGATGGGATGACGGATGTTGAGCAATTAAAGTCAAAATTGTGTTTTTACTTTGCCTTTTGGATGGTGTCGTGTCGTCATACCCGGCATTATCTATCTCTTGGTCTGTTCCGCTGTTTTGTAATCCGATACAATGTTTTCATTTAAACTCTGTTTACTTTAACTTTAGAAATGTCGCTACCGTACATTGTTTTGAAGTGAACTTCCTCTAATTAAACGTTTTCGGGTCAAGTATTCTTGTTCTCCCCTTTCTTCCCCGCTTCTTTATTCCTCCCCTAGTCGCGGTCCACCGTACTTCCTATCCTTAGGAAATGCGGGCGTGAA